>NC_056725.1:95945665-96170665 GCF_019279795.1 Protopterus annectens | reverse complement strand
TTTTCTGTGTGATGTTCCCACTCTTTGTTTTAATTTGTTAGTTGGGACAATTTGCAGCCATCCTAATGGTAATGGATATCAACTGGGTATAACAACCCTGTGTTTCTTATGCTTAGACAAACATTCTGCTTGTGTTGTGCTGATGTGGTATAACAAGGCCAAAATATGCATATCCGCAGCTAGTGGAGTTTGGCTTTATTAGCCTGAAATTGTCCAGTGAAATGACTTAAAAAGAAATAAGTCATGTGCATTCAGAATTGCCATATAGCTAAAACACCTATTGTTCATAGGGGTAATTTGTATATATGCCATGTGGCTTTGATTCAGGAGCTTTGAGAGTTCATTCAGTTGAAGTTCTAGCTTGGCTAGAGTTTTCATTTAGTTTTTCTACTGTTTGGTTTTTCTGTGTGACCTTCTCACTCTTTGTTTTAAAATATAAACAGATAGATGCAGATATGTATATACACACACACACACACACACACACACACACACACACACACACTGTGTGCTGGCTGTCTGAAAAAACACCACCTATACTCTGTCGCATATCGTCTACTCAGAGGTGATCTCTGCTTAACATACATAGCCATGTCAAACCCAGAGCTGTTGGACATGCTACACTTAAAGAAATCCCAATTCCTCAGAGCCACACGCTCCAGGGATCTAAAACCTTGTTATCACAATGAACAAAACATGCTGGATGGATAGGTTCCTGACCCAGAGACTCCCCAGACTCTGGAATAGACTGCCCATACATGTCAAGCAGAGCGCCTTTTTGGCCCTCTTCAAAAGGAACCTTGATGATTGGATGGGAGATAGGAAATTCACCCCGGGATCACGTCAGTCGCCCTGCTAGACAGGGGTCCAGGGAAGTAAATACTGTGGGGAAAAAATAGCCAGGGAATTGTTATGGCTAGGCTTGGATAGGCCCAAGGGCTGATTACCTAGTACCAACCTGTGAACCTGTATAGATAGATTTCTGTTCCTAGCATTGTCCTTTTTCAGGGCTTTAGCCTCCCTGTGTATCTGTTGTCATGAAGGCTCTGAAGGGCGTGGTGCTCCATCCCCTCTTTTAGTAAGCTCAGCTCGAATTGACTTATGGTTTGGGTGCATGGAGAGTGCCCTGAAGCTTTGGAAGCTGAAAGGGTATTGTATGCTTAGTAGAATATAATCTCTGTAGTTATAGCCACTGCAACAGTGATCATTTGAACATCTACTGCTATTACTTACACAACTGTACATTTTGTTGCACTAATTTGTTTATCATAATGTTTTCTTCTCCACAGCAGTTCTCTTTGAAGATGTCTATTTGAGTTCTCAGGATATTGATTCTACTTCCTCAAGATATTTGGTAAGTTCACCATAAATGTTCAGGAACATAGAGGTAAAACTAGTTTAATTTCCAGTGATAAAATGCATTTGTAGTATATCTTCTGTTGAACAAATCCTGTAAAGAAAAAGTAGTAACACCAGTATCATCACCACCTTCAATCCAGCTGCATTGAGTGTTTAAATTTATGATTTTTTTTTTTTACATGATATGTCTAATTTTGCTTGAGGTAGTGTAATGATGTTCACAGATTATGTGGGGGGTTTAAGTTTCAAGCCAGCAGCATAGAACCCTTTTGGTGGTAGATCACCAGAACATTTGCCTGGATGGTAGTAATGCTCTTGATGGAAATTGGTGTTTCACTCTCACAAAACTCATTTCAGTTTATGGATTAGAGAACAGTCATCACTGTTGTCTTAACCACTTTCACTGATGGTTTTTTTTTGTTTGTTTTTGAGACAGTACAAGGTCATAGTGTGCATGATTTTTTTGTTCGGTATAAAAGGTTTATGATCCTGATTATCTTTAGTTCTGATACATACTACCTGACATTTAGCCAACAGTAGGGTCATCCCCTTTACTTTTCCATTTCATAATTTTTTTTCTCTCTGAAGCTCTCATACCCTTGGCTCTGTATGTGTACGTGTGTGTGTGTCTGCATGCATGCATGCAACATTGGCACATGCTGTGAAGCAGCATGCCATGCTATAGGAACGAGCACTTCTGGCTCCTGAGCCTGCTTGTCATGCAGTGTATTCCTCCGGCCTGACTTGAACAGTTTGATGCCTTAATCTGTTAAGCCTTTAGAATGATGATGTCGCCTCCAAATAATGAAGCAAGCTCTGCATGACTTTTTCTAATCTGTCTGGAAAAGGTGATCAGCATGAAGCACTTCCATAAGAATCAGAAATCCAGCCTGACCAATTGCAGACAATTGAGAGAAAATCCTGACTTACATCAACATCAGGATTATTGAGACCATTGAAAATGCCCAGCAAGGTATCCCATGCAGTTCAGTTTCTTTACTGACTTCTGTTGGAAAGCCAAGGAAATGGAGGGAACCATTCATTTCTACTGTACTGGTAGTAATTTAGTGTTTGAAAAGGACCTCTGGTTTTCATGCTTTATGACCGCACCTTCGACTATGGAAGGCTAAAGCCTGCATCCTTTTTCTCCTTTAACAGATAATGAGAAGCTGAGGAGAGGTAGTACTCACCTCTTCTGAATCTCCTCCCGCTTCTTTCCACAGGGAGGTCCATGGGGAGAGTAAGTGCAAGAGAAAGCACTTGAACTCCAGTGATGAGTCCCTCACCGAAGGTATAGACCTTGATGAAAGGGAAGGGTCTCCCAAACCCCCCTCCACGAGGATGCCTCCTTTGGAGATTTACTTGAGTTATTAAAACAGCATGGGTTGGACCACTTAAGCCCATTCCTTAGCGGAGTCGTTTTCTTGAGACTTTCACTGCAGGCCCATCCATGTCCAGAATGGTCCCCAGTCCGGATGTCCTTGTGGATCTGGCATCCCAGAGGGCTTGGATGGAACCTGATGTGGTGGAACCTATTTACTGAAAACCTGACAATGTTTTGGCTCGGCCCAAAGATACTCCCCACTGGAACAAGGGTTCATCTGTGAAATGTCATTGTAGTTATGGCAGCTGTCAAGAAGGACATCTCAGAGGAGAGCTTCTTGCTCCATCTACTCAGTAAGGAATCTTGGGCTTTGGACTATCTGAGACAGGGCACATACGCTTCAGCCACATTCGCCTTGTGTGAAATATCTTGCCCATATGATGAGATTTCAGAGAGACCTTATATCAGAAATGTCATATGTAGTGAAAACTCAGCAGTGCATGCACACTTAGAAGACCCTGGAGGTTCAGATGTCTACATTGCAGTCTTGTACATGATCCTGTTGTCCAGTGCTCCTGATAGTACATTTTATGCTGCCAGCACCAGTATTGCTATGCGTTGCCGTGTCTGTTGCACTTATTGCAATTTTGCGGAATGTTTCAAGGTATCTTTTCTCTACGTACTGTTTGATGATGGCTATCACTGCTGTGATAGCTTTATGGTTAACTACTTTGACTTTGGTGCCTCACTTTTTGGCCCACAGGAAAATTAATGCTAACTAAGAATCAGTAGGATGGAAAGAAGCTCTCTACCACCGGGCTTCACTTCTGTACTCCTCAAAGGTTCTTTTCAAGGAACTAGAAAGGAGGGAAGCACCTCTTTTTTTGTAATTCGCCACAACTATTCCAAGATGCCTCTAGTGACAATTTCCCCTAAGGGACAGGGATAACTACAGTGGATTTCACCCATGTGGCAGGGGCTGTCCACTGAACCGGGCTTCCATAGGGCATTCTCCAGGAGGCCCTTCCAGTGCCCCTGAAGGTTTGCCCAATTGCTGCACTCTGGAAATAGTCAAAGGATTAGTGGCTATTCACCCAAAAGCATGGGAGACCATCACATCAGATGTGTGGATGTTGAGAGTTATTTCCAGAGGTTTTAGAATTCCCTTTTTGTTCATCCATAGAGTAATCAAAAATTCCTTCCTGATGTTCCATCTTGTCATGGAAGTGAAGCAGTGGTGGAAATCCAAAAACCTCTTCTCGACTGAAATTTAAGAGCTTTCACCAGACCAACGAAGATTTAAGGTGTATTCAATATTCCTTTGAGTAGCAAATTAAACAAACACTTCAGACCCATTTTGGATCTCAGCAAACTGAACCAATTCATCAAATACCAAGGATCTGATAGTCACACTGTAGTCCTTTCTATTTCTGTGAGTAAGGATGACTGGATGTGCTTGGTAGATCTGAAGGATGCTTACCGCCACTTAAAGACAGCAAGGCATTACAGGACATTCCTTCTCTTTCGGACGGGTGTCAAGTCATTATCAGTTTTGAGCACTTCCCTTTGGTTTCAGCACAGCTCGCTGGGTGTTCACAAATTGCATGGTGGTAGTAGCAGCCTGGTTTTGGCTGCATGGGTTCCACATCTTTCACTACCTGGACAGCTGGCTCCTGATGGCTTCTATGTCGGCAGCCCTTATCAAAGCCAGAGATTCCTTGCTCCAGTTGTCTTTTTTTTTTTTTTGGCATAACAGTTAATTATGACAAGTCCAGCCTGGAACTGGCTCAGGTACTCAAATGTATTGGCTACCATTTGGATATGGTCAATCAAGCAACCAAACTACCAGTCTTCAGACTAAGTTCTCTTCATTTGCATTCTTCTCGGATTTGTCAGGCTTGCAGAATCCCTTGCATTCTCAGTTCTGTGCTTCCTTTGACATATGGTAGCTTCTATGTGGGAAGTTCTTATGGCAAGTTTCCACTTGCAGGTACTGCAGTGGAGTTTGGCAATTCAGTGGGCCTTTCATTCTCTTCCAGTTTCCCTGACTAACATCTGTCACAACTACATTCGATGATAGTTGGAGTTTACTCTGGTCATGGCAGGCTGACCTTTTGTTCTTCCCCATCCTAAGGGTACTTTGACCATGGATGCTTCCCTTCTGGAGTGTGAGTGGGGCATTTTAAGGGGACTACTGCCCGGGGCATCCAGTCTTAGTCCGTGGCCAGTCTTCACATCAACATCTTGGAGATGAAGGTAGTTCTTCTAGTTTTGCAGGTCTTTCAAGACTTATCCCCAAGGGTGCAATCACCATTCAGACCAACAGTACATCAGTGGTATGGTATTTAAACAAACAAGGAAGAAGTCGAACCTGTCCTCTCTGTCAAGAGGTCATGAGAGTTTTACAGTGAGTGATGTCCTATCAGAGGTTTTTGATAGCAGTGCACATCCTGGGAAAGTCCATTATCCTTGTGGTCAGCCTGAGGAAACACATTCTTCTGCCTCACGAGTGGTCTCTTAACCTGGAGTTAGCAGAGTGGATTTTCAGCCACTGGGACACCACCTGGTAATGTCTGTCATTTCTTCATCCTTCACCAAATGCAGCAGTTTCTATGCCCTGATCCCTCCAGAGGGACAGTCACCAATGGATGCATTTCTGTGCTTGGTCAATGGGTTTACTATACACCTATCCTCCGACATGTCTGATAATTAAGTTTCTTCAAAAGGCAGCCTGTTGCAGAGCAACCATGATCCTCATAGCCTTGCTCTGACTGAGACAGGTATAGCTCCCCTTTTCACCCTCCCTGAGTACTGGACCCTGTCCCAGATCTGATTTCTCACAATTTTGGCCTCCATCACCCTAACCTTCACCCCTTCAAGCTAGCTGCATGGTTCCTACAATTCTAGTAATGACCATGAGACTTATTCATAGCTTTTCTTCTTCCAAGAAGCCTTCCATTAATAAGGTTTGCGGTATGTGGAAGAGGCTTTCCATCTGGGCCGCTTGCAAAGGTTCTAATCATTTTTTTGCTCCTCTGACTGCTATTTTAGATTTCCTGGCTGTCCTTTTTCAGTGCAGCCTCAATTACTCTACTGTTAAGGTTTAGTTAGCTGCCATTTCTAACTTTCATGTTGGCATAGATAATATACCGGTGGTGGCCCTTAAACTTTTGAAGGATTTTCTGAGTGGCACCTTTTACTACTTTCACCTGTTCATGATCCAGTACCTCCTTGGGACCTCGGTCTGCCCTTGCAAGTCCTTACCAGACCTTTTTCGAACCAGCAGCCATAGTTTTGCTAAAGCTTTTGCCCTGGAAAACTCTTTTTCTGGTAGCTGTTTGACTAGCAAGGAGCGTGTCAGAGCTTCCAGTACTATGCTTCATTTTCCCATGTTTGGTTTTCCACAAAGATAGAGTCACCTTAAGAACCAACCTTTCCTTGCTGTCTAAGGTCGCCTCTGAGATTAATCTGATTCAGCCTATACATTTACCTGTTCTCTTTCCAAAATAAAGTAACAACGAACATTATCTGCTCCATTGTTTGGATGCTCACCTCCAGGTGAGATTCTATTTGCATAGAACCAGAAATTTCAGAAAATCTAGCCATTTTTTTTATTTCTTTTTCCAACATATGACTTGGCAGGCCTTTTTCCAAAGTGATCCTATGTAGAGAGCTCTTTGATTGTATTTCCACTGCACACTTCCTCAAAAGGATTTCTTTGCCCATTGGCTTGGGCTCATTCCACCAGAGTAGCTGCTACTTCAGTTGCCTTTTTCGCTTAGGTATTTATTGATGACATTTGTGCAGCAGCTGCCTGGTCTAACATTCATATCTTTGTGTCTCATTACAAAATAGACATTCATTCTAGGTCTCGATTTGCCTTTGGTTCCACCATTTTGTGGAATTTTGTCTCCTAGCTCCCCCCTGAGGATGTTACTGGCTGGGAACTTTGTCCCACAGATTGAGATGGATATAAATGATAATATCAGATTCAAAAGTTATGTACTTGCCATAACTATAGATCCGTGTTGTCATCTTCTGTCCTTCTCAACCATTCTTCCCTTCATGCCTCCTACAGATTGTCATCATTGTTTGTGGCTCCTGGCAGGCTGTGCAGATCATCCCTGAAACTCTGTTTGAGAGGGCCCTCTTGATACCCTTTGCCTGATACATGGATAAAATTGTTTTCCCTTTTATCTGTTTTTGTATGGGCAGTTCTGTGGCAAACTTGATCTTTGGAGAGTCAGATAAGGGAGTTATGGGTAGAGTAGGCGAACTCCAAATGTGAAGTTGTTCAAGCTCGCCATTCATTCTTGACTGACAGGTTCAGAGCCGATCCATCGGCTCCGGTACGGCCGTATGCAAAGCTCAAGGTCTTCCAGTAGCTCGAGGCCAAGCCCCTATCCCATGATTCCCTGTGAATTACCCCAGATCAAGTTTGCCGTGGCATCTGATCGGAGGTTCCAGTGCAAGCTCAGGCCAGTACTATTTAAAAACCTTTTATATTTAGCAGTTGCTTAAATAATTTTTTCTAAACTTTTCTTAGATAAGTTAAATAGTTATATAGTTGGCTTTTGTAGCTTCCTTAAAGCTCCCCTTCCCGTGTGTGGTTATGAATCTTTAAAATATCGGCCTCGTGTTTTTGGCCTAGTTTTGTTTTGCTGTGTTTAAGTAGTTTCTAGTGGATATAGATAGCCTTTTTCTATTGTTGGCCTCCTGTATTTTGGCCTTAGTTTAGTAGAGTGTGCGTTTGTATATTCTAGTGGCTTATATAGTTATTTAAATTCTTTATCAGGCTTATTTCTGTGTGTGTGTGTGACTTAGAGCCTAGTAACTTTATTAATATTGTGAGATACTTTTTTCTTAGGCTTGTGTGTGTGTGTGTGTGTGTGTGTGTGTGTGTGTGTGTGTGTGTGTGTGTGTGTGTGTGTGAGAGTGTGTGTGCTGTTAGAGCCTAGGAAATTGCTGATTATTCTGCTCTGCGTTTTTTTATAGCAGTATTATGGCAGATGATAAAGACAAGCACCCAAAGTCTGGCTTTAAAAAGTGTCCAGACTGTAACCAAAGAATATCTGTAACGGATGGACATGTGACGTGTTTATTGTTTAGGAGCTGTCCACTTACAGGAGTCTTGTGCCATATGTCATTCCTTTTCTTCTAGAGTGTTGTTTGAGAGGAAAAGGAAGTTGATGGACAGGGACTTGTTAAAGCACCCTGTTCAAGAGGCGTTGAGTGACCAGGATGTGGCCAGCAAGTCTTCTAAGTCCTCTAGGTCTTCTGTAGAATCTAAGGACTCTAAGCAGTCCAAGAAATAAAAAAAATTGGATGATTCTGCAACATCGGCTCCACAGACCTCAGAGCCGACTGTCTTTTCGGAGCCGGCCCACAGGTTTGGAGACGGTATCCGAAGTGCCTCAGTCACCATTGCTTCAGTCGGCACCATCGATGCATTCATCTAGGTCTTCTGTCAGCCTGTCAGATTTGGATATGGATCGATTGGTGCATAAGCTTTTACAGGCACCAGGCCTTGCTAAATTGTTGTCGGCTCTGGCCCAAGTGGCTTCGGAGCTGAAGACTACTACTCCTGCTTTGATTACTCCTCCGCCGAGCCGTACCAGCCCTTCGGAGCCACAGGAAGCCGACCTGTTGATCGTGGAGCTTTTGGAGCCGAGA
The DNA here is from genome assembly GCF_019279795.1 of Protopterus annectens. Classification (NCBI taxonomy): domain Eukaryota; kingdom Metazoa; phylum Chordata; order Ceratodontiformes; family Protopteridae; genus Protopterus; species Protopterus annectens. The sequence goes on along the minus strand of NC_056725.1, from coordinate 96,162,309 downwards.
CTTGCTCCAGTGTCCTCTGCTCCAGTGTCCTCGGCTCCATCCACTCTGACGTCCTCTGCACTGACTGGGTCTCTACGAGCCGACACTCTGCAGTCGGATCCAGCAAGGATAGTTGGACTGACTTGTCGGTGCTGTCTCTTCCTCTCGGGGCTTCAACTCGGATGAGCTCGGCTCCTACCTCCGACTCAGAGCCCATGGCCTCGGTGCAGGGGGGGAAGGTTGATGGTTCCCTCGGATCCGTCAGTTCCTTCCCATCGGAGCAGTGGTGCCTTCGAGGCCATGAGGAGAGCTTTGTCCCCCAAGACATCCTCGACTTCAGGCCTTGCTTCCTCATCCCCTAAAGCTCCTGTGTCTGCTTCTGCTTCCATTGTCCAGGCTAGTCGTAGAGACCCAGAGCCTCAGATAGCCCCACAGGGTGCCCCCTGCTCTTCCGAGACCTCCCCAGAGGCTCCCACTGAGGAGGTTCCCAGGAAGAGATTGTGCAAGAGGAGACACTTTGACTCCCCACAGGAATCTTTGACATCTGACACTGAAATGGATAAGTCAGAAGGGTCCCCCTCCGAGGATATCTCTTTTGCTGAGATACTTGGAGATCCTTAGGCAGAGGGGTGATTGGCAGTCCAGATGCCCTACTGAAGACGAGTCAGTTCTCCTGATGGCTTTCAGGTCTCGACCCTCCACCTCTTGGGTGTCTCCGCCCTTCGATGAGCTCATGCAGTTGGTCTCTCGGGCGTGGGAGTCACCGGAGTCCATGGAGCCTGTTTTAGGAGGCCTAACAAGTTTATATCAGCTTCATGTCACCATAGGGCGTCCCTTTGTTCTACCCCCTCCAGTAGCCACCGTGACCACGGATGCTTCCCTGATGGGGGGGGGGGGCATTTTCAGGGAAAGACTGCCCAAGTCACATGGACAGATCAGGAGTCACACTTGCATATCAGTGTTCTGGAGATGAGAACAATACTTTGGGCATTGCAGTACTTCCAGGACTTTCTTCCCCTAGGAACGATTGCAATTCAGACAGACAATATGTCAGTAGTCTGGTACTTGAACAAGCAGGGGGGAACCAGATCTTGCAAAAAATGTAAAGAGTGCCACTGGTATCAGACAAACCAAAAACAGTATATGCTGCAGCTACTATTTATCATAAAATAGTCCCCAGAGGGTTCTGACTGCTGAAGATGCCCTCCTATGGTGACAGCCTGCCTGAACTCTTGAAAAGATGGCAAGTATTGAATCTGCATCTAAGCCTGGACTACATGGCTTTATTAAATGAATACTTTCGACCAGAGGAAGAGTCTCTAGCAAGTGAGGTTAATGACTTAACTTTATACTTATCCAGCTCCTTTAAAGGAGAAGTATACATGCAGCTAATCGATAAACTTTTGTTGAATATTTCTCTTTTTGAAAGGAAACAGGAGAAAGAGAAAATAAAAATGCTACGAAGAGACTTCGTAGATTTCCATGATGGGAACGTCTTCTCGTGGCTGAGAAACAACGCATCAGCTGAGCGTACAACGTCATTGACAGCGCACACGTTATTGAGGCCATCAAGCAGCAGTATACAACAACAACGTGGTAATACACACTGGGCAGTGGAAACTGCTATGCAAAAGCGTTTTGATACTCAGAAGAAGCATTCAGTAAATGGTAGTGTCACCAGAGCTCAGAAACCAGTAGAAGAAATAAATTTATCAGAAGGCAGCACAGATAGAGCCAATATCTTGAACGAGCGTCTCGACGATCTAGGGCAAGCCAATGTACGAGTGGGTGCTGTTGACAAGGGGAATATTGCAACAGTTGGTGTGGATATGGTTGGAAAAAATGTAAATACTGTTGTTTGTGCTTCTAGGGTGGAAGGAGTGCATGTTGATATTAATTCACAAATAGTCATTGCACAAGATGGCATTGTTGCTGGCAATACTGGCACAGCTACTACAGCTTTGAACATGATGGCTACCCCCGATAATATAATAGAAGGGGAGGTTAATGACTTTGATGATTATGGTCCTGATAAAGATGTAGTGTTAAGTGGTGTTACGAAAGAATTAACTATCAAGTAGTAAGACCAAAAGTGCTGACCAAGCAAAGTATAGTGACTTCCTCATGTGATAGATTGTCTTCGGCTTTTTTGGAGAAAGCTCTGCCTATAAGACAAGAAAAGAGAATAGGAAGGTCACGCAGTCGCAAGAGAGAATTGAGATCGAGAGCAGTTCCTCCACCTGTGGTGAAAGGTCCAAGTGCATTGGGCCCACAGACATGCAATTGAAGATAACTAATCTAGTTTTTAATTTGTCTTCGACTGAGCTGACACGAGAACAAATGATTGTGCTAAATAAAGGTATGTCATTTATACCTACTACTAAACTTGATTTAGTGGAAACAATTTTAGAATTAAAAATGTTTGCGAGGAATGTGATGTTAAAAGCAGTTTTTATGGAGGAGCATAGTGCTTCCAATGATGGCTGTGTTTTTAAGAAACCCAGTACTTTTATACCAGACAATTCACCAGCAATGGAGGCTTTTATTAATTTATGTGAAGATGACTTAAGGAAAGATTTTAGTGGAGGTAGTAAATCGAATTTTTTTAACTTGTCTTATAAGGAATATGAGGCTTTAAATTCATTAGTGAGAGACGAGCACTTGATTATCAGACCACCAGACAAAGGAGGTGGCCTAGTGGTTTTAGATTGGAAAGAATGTATGACATGCTTCATGATAGAAAAGTGTATGCAGTTCTACAGAAATATCAGGTGAATGGCATTATAAATAGGTTGAATTTCTGCCTATATGATATGCTGATGACAGATTTAATAGATTATTCACTGTACACATACTTCTCTGTTGAGCACCCAACTATGCCTGTGATATATGGTTTGCCTAAAGTGCACAAAGATCCTAGACATCCACCCTTCAGACCCATAGTATCCGGCAGAGGTTGGCTCACGGAGCCAATGTCCATATATGCCGAGAAACAGCTTCGGTGGGTTCTGGATTAAATAGAAACAGTGTTGAGGGATAGTAAGCAGTTTTTAGAACATCTGTTCATTTGGACAAGGCATAGAAATGAAGCGATTAAAAAAGCTTTTTTTGTAACCCTAGATGTCAATTCTCTGTTCACGGTCATTCCTAATGAAGCAGGGATTGAAAATGTGAGTCAACTTCTTGTATGAGAAACTAGGTATAGGAATACAAAGGTAAATATGATCTGCACTCTGTTAGACATGATTCTAGAAAATGTTTTTCTCTTTGAACATGAATATTTCCTTCAGATTGTAGGTGTTGCTATAGGCACAGCATGTGCCAACACATATGCAAATGTGGTTCTTGCAGACTGGGAAAAGGAAATAGTTTTTAGCAATTATAGTTTCAAGGAGAACATCACCTTCTATAAACGTTTTGTGGATGAGAATTTTTTAATCTGGCGTGGTGAATTACTGGAATTGAAAGAATCTGTACAGTTCTTGGAGAGTAGCACCGTTTTTTTTTGTCCTTTACCCTGCATTATTCTGAAGATGAAATTAATTTTCTAGATGTGTTGATTACCAAAAACATGTTAGGTAATCTCTCCACCAAGCAATATAGGAAGGAATGTAGGAAAAATAGTATACTACATCGTACTAGTATGCATCCCAGTCATACTACTAGGAATGTAGTTAAGAATCAGGTACTATGGTGTAGGAGACTGCATACAGATGCAGACCCCCTAAGGGAAGATTTGAACGGACTTAACATCTGACCTTATGGACAGGGGCTATAAAGCTGAGGAAATAAAAAAGGGTATGGAAGAGGTTGATAAACTGGATAAAACAAAAAAACAGGCCATATTATTCAGAACAAACTTACATTGAAGAAGGGAGAGGGACAGCATCTAGTATGAAGGTGAAGAATAGGATGTGTCTGACTTATTCAGCAGGGGTTAGTAGAGTTTGTGAGGTAGTGAAAAGAAACTGCCCCATCTTGTTGGTCGATCCTAAAATAAGCATGGTAATAAACTCTGACCCTAGGTTTAGTTTTAAAAACTGTAAAAACCTGAAGCAGTGACTTTGTTACAAGCAGAACAGATATGCAAGGAACATCTTGTGTCACAACGCAGGGGAACTCATGCATGTAGAGCTTGCAAAGCCTGCCCTAGTATTTGGCCAGTTTGTATGGTGATGCATCCCATTTCTAAGGAGCCTATAGAACTCTCATTCTATGCAGATTGTTTTACTAGAAACATAGTATATATGGCTAAATGTAAACTATGTGAATGTTTCTATGTTGGAAAAACTAATCGTATGTTGAAGGAGAGGGTACTGGAACACCTTAATGATATACGTAATAAGAAACTGACTAATGCAGTAGTGAAGCATGTCTTAGACGCAGGAGACAACCATAGTTTTAAATTCTTGGTGCTACAAAAAAATCTTAAAAAAGAATTAAGAGAAGGTGATGAGTAATGAAACAGAATGTGTGGAATTCAGGTGGATAATTGATTTTAAAGCATATGCCCCTCCAGGTCTGAACAGTGCCGTCTCTTTAAAACCTGTTTGTAGGAAAAGGAATCTGCCTCATTAATTAAACTGATATTATTGGTTGTAGTAATGTATAAATGCATCTTGATTAATTGTCTTTGTATTGAGGTCTGAGGAAGCAGGCAACTGCTAAAGCTCTTACCTATACTGTTTTTTTGGGAACCAGATCTTACCCCCTCTGCGAGAAGCCCTCAGAGTTTGCCGTACGAGTGGTCCCTCAAGAAAGAGATTGCGGACAGGATTTGCTGTGACCTTTTTTCCAACCGCATCAACACGAAACGCAGAAGCTACTTTGCCCTGATTCCTCCTCCGGGAGAAGCCCCGAAGGACGCACTCGTACACGATTGGCCCCTGGGTCTCCTCTATGCATTTCCACCAATCCCATTGATACCCAAAGTTCTACAGAAAGCAAAATCCCTGGGAAGGACCATCATTCTTATAGCCCCTCATTGGCCTCGGCAGATTTGGTTCCCCTTCCTTCGACATCATTTCTTGGAGGATCCCTGGATTCTGGACTCAGTTCATACCTTCTGACAATTCTGTCGGGGGACCTTCATCCTTTTCTGCAGTCATTGAAGCGGACAGCTTGGCTGTTCCAGTTCCCCTCATAGCCAGGCTTCATAACTTCTCCAATGAGACAAAACAGATCCTTTTGTCTTCTCATAAGCTGTCCACTAGAAGATTATATCTTAGTAAGTGGAAGAGATTTTTCATATGGGCCTCCAATCAGAACATTGATCCTTACCAAGCCCCCTTGACATCCATACTGGAATTCTTGACTATGATTTTTAAGAAAGGAATGACAGGCGCAACAGTTCGGGTCCAGTTGGCTGCTATATCTAACTTTCATTTTGGGATTGATGATTTAAATATCATGTCCCACAAGTTATCCAAGGCTTTTCTCAAGGAGACATTTCATATGAGACCACCTGTGAAAACTCCTTATTCTCCATGGAATCTAAATTTTATGCTGTCACACACAATCCTTCCCCTGTTTGAGCCAGCATCATCTTGTGACCTCAAATATTTGTCGTGGAAAACCATTTTTCTGGTAGCTATTACTTCTGCCCGCAGAGTGTCAGAACTTCAAGCTTTAACTATCAGCCCTTATTTGATTTTTCATGCTGACAGAGTATCTCTTTGGACAAATCCCTCTTTTTTGCCCAAAGTTTGTTCAGAAACTAATATCAATCAAGTCATTGAGTTACCAGCTTTCTTCCCTAATCATTCCAATAAGTTGGAGTATATGCTGCACAAACTTGATGTTCACAGACAGCTCAGATTTTATTTGGATAGAACAAAAGATATCAGGAAGTCAGACCAGCTCTTTGTTTCATTCTCTGAGTCCAGAAAAAGTAGACCAATGGCTAAAACAACTTTTGTCAAAATGGTTATCTGATTGTATCACCTTTGTCTACTCAGCTGCTAATATGCCTTTGCAACACAAGATTAAAGCTGACTCAACCAGAGCAGTTTCTACAGCCACTGCATTCCAAGCCAAATGGCCCCTTGATAGCATTTGTGCAGCAGCCACTTGGTCCAAACCTCATACCTTTATCACGTATTACAAAGTTGATAAGGCCTCCAGGGACAGGCCTTCTTTTGGGTCTACGACCCTGAAAAATGTACTCCAATGAGCCACCCGAGATTGATGGTGCTAGGACGCTACCCATCAGTTAAGAATGAACAGCGAGACTGAACAACTTCACATTAAGAAGTTATGTACTCACCATAACGTTCCATGTGAGTTATTCGTCTCGTCTTAATTCTTACTTCCCTCCCTCCTTCCCCCCCTGGCTGATAGATGACCTAGATATTGGTCTCATCCTGGTCGCTTAGTTCTTCTTCCTTTCCATAGGAGGATAGCTCATTTATATGGTTATAGTACACGCAGCAAACAAGATCCGAGGTAATTCACAGTGCATCATGGGATAGGGGCTTGGCCTCAAACTACTGGAAGACCTTGTGCTTTGCATAAGGCCGTACCAGAGCCAATGGATCGGCTCTGAACCCGTCAGTCAAGAATGAAGGCGAGATGAACAACTCACATGGGATGTTATGGTGAGTACATAACTTCTTATTCTAAGGATTCTGAAGGGCTGTCATCGAATCCGAATTGGATCTGATAACCCACAGGTTAAGAAGGATGGAAAAAGACAGCACGGATCTATCGTTACAGATAGTAACTTAACTTTCTTTTCCACTTCAGGAGCTGGCTGTTACTATAGATCCTCTCAGCTTATAAACTCTTCCTGCAGGCATATCAACAAAAGAGACAGGAGACTTCCAAGATGGCTGCACACTGACTGATAGGTTGATTAGAACTTCCCCTTTGAAAATACAGAAGTTCTAGAAAACAGACAGCAAAAGGCATTTGGGTAAAATTCAGTTACTAGTTAGTCACTACACTACCTGGATATCAGCAAAGAAGAAATTTGAAGAAAGAGAAAATCAACTATAAAAGGGGAAGAGAAAACTCTAGTGGTTGAAGACCCTTGCAGCTGTTCAATTAAAAAAAAAACATTTCGGGTTTTAGACTCAGTACACGATATACTGCTTCCAGCAATAATAAAAAAAAGTAAATCAAATGCATTCAGAGGTGTTCAAAATAAGCGAGGCAAAAGGCTGGAAAGAACAGAAGAAGCTTTAAGTAGGTATTCTGATGAGCTGACAAAACTGGAGAAATCAATGGTTGAAATGAAGGGAAAACTGGCTGAATAGTAGGCTTCTCAAGAAGAGCTTTTTCAAAAATTGTAGAGCTGGAAGATTAAGCATGCAGAGAAAACCTGTGAATTTCTTTAGTGCCAGAGAAGCTGGAAAGAACAGATTGCATTAATTTTATGAAAATAATAATAAGCAAGTAGGCTGTTACTTCACATAGCATTGGTTAATTGAAAGGGCACATTGTGTGTATTTGGTCATAAGAATGAAGCCAAGTACCTGAAATAGTAGTAAATTGCATTCATATCAGCAGAAGAAGCTGCTCCCTACAAAACTGCTTCCAGTGTGTTCACGGAAAGTAATTATTCACTGTACATCAGGCAGAAGAGCAGCGAGTTTATTCCTGTTGTCAGAGGTTGTCAAGAGGCAGGAATGAGATTCAAGTTGCTTTATCCAGCTAATGTCAGTATTTTTTTTTTTTTTTGTGAAGGATCAGAAACATTTTTGGATGCAGACAAGTGAAGAAGGAAATAAGTTTTCCTAGTAAAAAATTAGCCAGCGAGTTGAAGTGGAATCTGTTTCTTATTCCTCTAACAGTGGCACAGCCCTAAGTACAGCTTGCCAGTAAAACCTTTTCCAGTACTACAGAGGAAAATGATTAAGTGATAGAAAAAAGAACGGAAATTGGCAAGAAAAATAAGGTGTACCATGGACTTGGAAAAGAAAAGAAAAAACGCTAGTAGGCACTTATATGAGGGGGGGGGAACCACGACTCCGTTGAAATTGGAGGAATTTATTATAAGCACTAAAGCAGCAAATTAACAAAGAAACTGAAGCACCAAGTGCACATAAACTTCCAGGCAATAGAGAAGACCTTCTCTGGCTGGGCAGTTTTGGCTGTAGGTCTTCCCCAGTCCCTCTCGATATTGGGCGGTGAGACCTCATCCTTCTAGGGTCAGCCCTCCCGTGAGCACCTTCAGACGGGCATTATCGCCCTCAGGGTCCCCACCTCTTCTGAGTTCTCCCCAGAGCCCACCGTCAAGCCTCCTAGGAAGACGATGTGCAAGAGGAGGCATTTGGACTCCATTAGAGAGTCCCTCACTGAAGACATGAATTTTGAGGAGGGAGACAGGTCACCAGTCTTCCATGGGAGGAAGTGTCCTTTGGGGACATCCTCGAGATTCTAAAGCAAAGAGGTGGTTGGTCTACTCCTGCCCTGTCTTTAGAGGAATTTGTGTTTTTGAAGGCCTTTGGGACAGGCCCATCTTCTACCTGGGTGTCTCACCCCTGCCGACGAGCTCGTAAAACTTATCGCAGACAGGGCGTGGAAGGAGCCGGACACAGTGGAACCAGTTCCAAAAAGGCTGATAAGGTTCTAAGCCCCCCCCCCCCAAAGATAAGGCCTTTTGGAGTAATGGCATCCCCGTTGATGCTATTGTGGTGGCCGCAGCAACTAAGAAGGAGCTTATTGAACAGAGCTCCACGGTCCGGCCCCAGAACAGGGAGTCTTGGGCAGTTTACCTTTTTGGGAAGCGTGTGTTTGCCTCAGCTACATTTGAACTGAGAGCAACCAATTACATGGCACACTTTACCCAGCTGCAAAGGGATTTGGTATCGGAGCTCTCCACTTCCCTTTCTGAGTTGCTGCCTCTGGAGAGTCTCAAATTGCTTTCCCCTGAAGCTGTCCACTCTAAATTCCCTGGCTAATGCTTCGATGACGTTGATCTCCAGTAAGGTGGAGGCCACCTCTCGAGTGGCGGGTATGGGCATTGCCTTCAAGTGGCATGCCTGGCTTCACTTTTGTGAGTTTGTGGGACCCTTTATGGCATCCTTTACTAACGCCCCTTTCGACTGGTCAATCTTGTTTGGCCCCTCCATCAAACAGACTTTGACCCGCAGCGAGCAGGAAGGAAAGACTCTGTCTGTGGTGGAGGTCAAGTTTTCTACACCCCAATGATACTTTTTCGAAAATCAGAGGGGGTAGTAAGAAACTTTGGTTCTGCAGGTCTCAGTCTTCCTTCCAGGATGCTCCTCAGGAATCCTCTTCCTTCGGCTGGGGAAGGAGATTTGACAGCAGACGCTGTCCCAGAGGCAGAGGGGGTGCGCAGAACCAAGGCTCCCGGGAACCCTTGTAGGAGAAGTCCCCTCAGCACTCCTGAAGCTGTGCCCGGCTGTACTGCCTTGGAGGCAGTCGGGGGTCAACTCACCCTCCACCTACTGGCCTGGACAAGTGTCACTTCAGATCAGTGGGTGTTAAAGATCATTTCCAGAGGTTATTTCATACCCTTTTTTCAGCCCCCTCCAGTTCAGAGTTTTCTCCCAGACGTTCCACCCTGCCAGAGGGAGTTGGCCCTTCTCGAGGTCCGAGACCTTCTTCAAAAAAGAGCCATCCAGGAAATCCCAGCAGGACAACAAGGGTCCGGAATTTACTCTTCCTTCTTTTTAGTGCCCAGTAAAACCAGGAACCTGCGTCCCATTTTGGACCTCAGCGAACTAAACCTATCGGTCAAGAAGTCCAAGAATGTGTACGATCATATCAAAATCAACAGACACTCCTGGAGGTAACTGGACTTTTGGCTAGGGGCCAACCACTATCAGTTCAGAGCCCTGCCCTATGGACTCACCACAGCCCCCCAGATGTTTACCAAATGCATGGCAGTGGTGGCAGCTCATCTCCAGCTGCAAGGTTTCCAAGTCTTCCTGTACCTGGATGATTGGCTCCTCATGGCCCCCATGACGCATCAATTCATTGTGCCCATAGATTATACTCTATCACTTTCAGAATCTAGGCATCATGATCAACCTGCACAAATCCCATCATCTGATATTGTTAATCCTCGTTCATTCCTTACGCATGGGTATCAGTTCCGACCTCGGAACCGAGCTGGCCATTTTCTAAGCTCGCATCAGCTTCAAACTCTCGAGCTGAAATCTTACCCACAATTCCCCTCTCCCTGTTATCTCAGATTTTGTTTGCCGCATTGCCATTTGGTCGTGTCAAGCTACTTCTCTTGAGCTAAGTACAGTTATTTGTTGTTTAATAGTTTTTCAGGTTATTTTTCTGTCAGAAAAGTTTATATTTCATTGTCTTTTACACTATCGCATCTAGCGTACATAATTTCTTCAGGGTTTTCTGCTCCTTTCTTTACCACTTTTACCGTGAGGTATCTCTCTTTACCATCATTGGTAATCCTTCCCCCTTTTTTCTCATACCTTCGGGTACACTCTTGTACCATTGCTGGTACCTTTTCTATTAATTAATTAATTTGCTGTCATGGTAGATAAGAAAGGTAGTCCGGGGTATAAGTGGAGTTCTGATTGTGGACACAAACTACCTACTTCTGATGCACACTCTTTGTGTGTTTATTGTTTGGGAGCTTCCCATTTGTCTGTTGACCCACCCTGTACTATTTGTGAGAACTTTTCAAATAGAACCTTGTTGGAAAGGAAAAACAAGCTGTTACTGAAGGGGCTTCTTAAATCTCCCTTTTCAGAGGTTATTTCTGGGTCGGAGGCCTCAACCCCTCCTAAAGCCCATAAGAAAATCTTGGATGTTCTTACTAAGGCTAAATCTTTGCCTCCGTCCCCGGCTGGGGACTCCCGCCAACCAAAACCTAAAAAGGCTAAAGTTTCGGCTCCGGATGCTCACTCAGTCAGCCCCAGTACTTTCGGTGCCTAGACCTTCAGCTCCATTAGTGATTTTGGCTCCGTCTTCTCCTGCAGCCTTCACTATATCGGCACCGAGGGGCTGCTCGGTTCAGACTATTACCACTCTATCGGCACCGACCGTTCAGTCGGCGCAGACCTTGACCGCGTCGGCTCAGAGATCTTCCTCGGAACCGACACCTTTATTGTTGACTCCTGTTTTGTCAATTCCAGCTTCGGCACCGACAACCACTTCAGCAGCGATCCCTGTGTCGGTGCAGACCATGACCTCGGCACCGATGACTTCTTCGGTACAGACAACCGTAGTCCAGTCTTTCTCGGCACCATTGTCCTCGGTGCAGACAGATGAGATGGGCACCGAGTTTGCCTCTTCTGAGGACAGGCCTGTTTCTCCCTCAGTCTCCGTGATGTCCACTAGAAGCCTTTCCGAACATGATGTGTTGCATCTTGTGGATCAGGTGCTCTTGGCCAGAGGTATCCCACCCCTCAGGAACTACCCTTCCTTGGGAGGTGATCACCCATCTCCAAAGACCCCTTCTTATTCTCCTCCTTCATTGCCTTTAAAGTCCATGGATATAGCACAGTCTTCCCCTTCTGCGGTCCCCTTTATGGATCTCACTAAGGAACCGCAGTTGCCTTTGTGGCAGGAAAGTTTTGCTACGACCCAGGATGTCAGTTGTGACACGCATTGTTTTCTGCTCCACAGCCATCCAGGGACTCTGGGTCGGCAGGCTGAGCCACTTAGGGGAGGGGTGACCCCTGTCCTAGACATGCACTCCTCTTCGGGTGGACCAGCCTCCCAACTGGTGGAGAAGGCTTTCGCTGCTGCTGGCGATACTGGATTGTCTATACCTTCGCCCTCCTCTGGTACACTGGTTTCACAAGTCGCACCTAGCAGACACCGGGTGCAAGGGCCTCAGGACATATTCCCACAAGAATCCCCTTTTGCGCTGTCTTCTCCAGCTTCTCCCGCTGAGGAAGTCCACCGGAAAAGTTCATGTAAGAGGAAGCACATGGACTCCACAGAGGAGTCCCTCACTGAAGACACAGATTTTGATGAGGGGGAAGGATCTCCTCGGTCACCCTCTGAGGTATTTTTTGGTGATATCCTCGAAATCCTGAAATAGAGAGGTGACTGGCAGTCCTCTAATCCGACCTCTGAGGAATCTGTGTTCCTGCAGGCTTTTCACGCCCAGCCCCCCTACCTCCTGGGTTACTTCACCTACCGATGAACTTGTCTGGCTCATCGTGCAGCGGGCTTGGAAGGCTCCTGATACCGTGTAAGCTATTCTCCGGAGGCCAGATAAGATTTTGTCCCCTCCTGCTTCGGATCCCCATTGTTCCAAAGGTCTTCCTGTGGATGCTTTGGTGGTGGCGGCCGCAACAAAAAAGGATCCGACAGAAGAAGAAAGCCAGACTGTCCATCCACCTAACAAAGAGTCCCGGGCCCTGGACAGGATAGGGAAGCGCACCTTTGCTTCAGCGACCTTTACTATCAGGTCCCTGAATTATATGGCACATTTTACCAGGCTTCCAAGGGATCTGATTTCTGAGCTCTCTGTAACCTTGGCTGGTGCCGTGTCTGATGAGGTCCATGACAAAGTGGCCTCTCAGCTGGCCACCATTGAATCTATATCTAACTCCTCTATGCGACTGATATCTCACACATCAGAAGCAGCAACAGGTTCAGCTGCGGTCTTGAGATGAAACGCCTGGATGCACTTGTGCAATTTCGCGGAACCCTTTAAGGTTTCCTTTCTTAACGCTCCCATTGAGGCCTCCTCGTTGTTTGGTCCCAAAGTTAAAAGCACACTGGCCAGATGTGAACAGGACGGGAAGACCCTTTCTGCCGTAGGTGTCTGTTATTCCTCCCCACAACATGCTTTCTCCCGAAACCAAAAGAGTGGGAAGATATACTTCATGAAATCTCAGGGTCCTTTCCGTGACACACAGGCCGATTTCTCCCCCAGAGGCAGAGGGGGAAACTCACAGGGAAGATGCTGCTTTCGGGGCAGAAGGGGTCCGCGTAACCAGGGTTCCAGGGATTCTTTCCCTGGTCAATCCTACCAGCGCTCCTGAAGAGCGGTCCAACTCCTTTCTTCTGGAGGTGGTTGGGGGACATTTCTCCTTGTACCCTTCTGCCTGGCTAACCATCACCACCAGTTCTTGGGTACAAAGGATTATAACCAGAGGTTATCAAATCCCGTTCGATCTTTGTCCTGTCCTTTCATAAAACCTTCCCGACATTCCACCCAGTCAAAAGGAAGTAGCAGCACTAGAGATAGAAAAGCTGCCAAGAAAGAGAGTCATCCAAATAGTCCCTCCAGACCAGATAGGATCCGGATTTTACTCAAGACTATTTTTGGTGCCAAAGAAAACCGGGGACTGGAGACCAATTTTGGCTGTTGGGTTCCATGGCAGCCTCCATCGCCATTGTTCCCCTGGCCAGGTTTCACATGAGGCTAATACAATGGCTACTGCTCACCCAATGGTATTCTTTTCAGCATCCTCTTTCAGCCATGATTCGAGTAACCCATAGGTGCAAACAGGATTTAAATTGGTGGATGACATACAATGTGTCACAATGGTCTCGCCCCTTCTCCCCGCAGCAACCCAAGGCCACAGTGACCACGGACACCTCCCTGATGGGGGTCTGGGGGGGGGCTATGTCAGGGACAGATAGTCCAAGGCAATTGGTCCGAACTGGAGGCCCATCTGCATATAAATGTTCTAGAGCTGAGGGCGGTGCTTCTGGCGTTGCAAGCATTCCATCCCCTGCTGCCGTCTGGAACAATTGCGATTCATTCAGACAACATGGCAGTGGTCTGGTACATCAACAAGCAAGGTGGAACCAAATCTTACCCCCTTTGTCGAGTGGCCATGAGGATATGGCAATGGGCGATGGCTACCAACCGTTTTCTTCTAGCAACGCACATCCCCAGGAGTTCCATCGTGATAGCAGACAGACTCAGCAGGTGCATTCTTCAACCTTACGAGTGGTCCCTGAATCCCTTAATAGCTGCAAGATCTTCCACCGCTGGTGATGTCCGTGCTGCGACCTCTTTGCATCCCCGACCAACTACAAATGTAGCAACTACTTCGCCCTGATTCCCCCTCCGGGACAGTCACCCAGGGATGCTCTTGTCCACGATTGGCCCTCAGGTCTTCTTTACGCATTTCCACCCTTTCCCCTCGTTCCCCAGTTTCTGAAGAAAGCCTGTCGGTTGAAGAGAAAGGTAATCCTCATAGCACCATATTGGCCTCGACAGATTTGGTTCCCCTTCCTTTGGCCTCACCTACTGGATCGACCATGGATTCTCCATCCAACACCGGAGTTAATCTTACATCCACAGAACCTGATTCATCCCAACTTAAGCTCATGGCTTGGCTATTCCAATTCCCTTGATTGCCAGGCAGAATGATCTTTTTTTACCAGTACGTAATATTCTCATTGCTTCTCATAAGTCTTCCACTAGAGTTACTTATGTGAGCAAGTGGAAAAGATTTACCTGTTGGCTGAAAGATAAACAAGTCGATCCCTTTTCAGCACAAGTGTTGATAATACTAGACTATCTGGCTGACCTTTTTCAATTGGGTCTGTCGGCCTCTACCACTAAAGTTCATTTGGTTGCAATTTCTAATTTTCATGAGGGTGTCCAAGATTCCTCTCTTATGTCCCATAAATTGTGCAAGACCTTCATAAAAGGTGTGAATCATATAAAGCCACCTTTTAGAGATCCTATTCAACCATGGGATTTATCATTAGTTCTACAAGTTCTGACAGTGTCACCTTTCGAATTAGCCTCTTCCTGCGACCTCAAGTATTTGTCATGGAAAACCTTGTTTTTGGTCGCCATTACTTCTGCCAGACGTATTTCTGAGCTTCAAGCTTTATGTATCAAGAGTCCATACTTGATTTTTCATAGAGATAAGAGTGTCTCTGAGAACTAATCTATCATTTCTGCCTAAAGTGATCTCTGAAATGTCCATTAATCAAGCCATTGAATTGCCAGTTTTCTTTTCCAATCATTCAAACAGAAGAGAGTATTGCCTTCATACCCTAGATATCCACAGGCAAATCCGCTTTTTACTTAAACAGGACTAAACCCTTTCGTAAATCTGACCAGTTATTTTTGGCCTTTTCTGGACCTAGATTAGGATCTGCTGTTGCTAAGGTCACATTAGCTAGATGGTTGAAGGACTGTGTGACCTTCATTTATACACAATGTAATATCTCGTTGCCTACTACCATGAAAGCTCATTCAACAAGGTCGGTGGCAACTTCTGCCTTCCATGCCAGAGCTTCTTTACATGACATCTGTGCAGCTGCAACTTGGGCTATGCCTCATACCTTCATCAGTCATTACAAATTGGATTTGGCCTCCAGGGGAAGAGCATCTTTCGGTTCTATGGAATAGAGGTAGCTGGGGACTCTTTCCCATGCGTAAGGAATGAATGAGGATCAACAATATCAGATAAAGAAGTTATGTCTTACCATAATGTTCCATCTGTATTGTTCATCGTCGTTCAGTCATTACAACCCTCCCTCCTTCCCCCTTCTGTGGTTTCTAGTGGATCTCACCATCCGGTTCTCTTAGGTTATTTGACCAGAGGTAGCCTGTACCTTCTTTGACTTGCAAACTCAGTCTGAGATAACGGAGAGGGGGATTGTAGGTAAGAGTTTAGCTCGAGAGTTTGAAGCTGACGCAAGCTTGGAAAATGGCCAGCTCGGTTCCGAGGTCGGAACCGATACCCATGCGTAAGGACTGAACGAGGATCAACAATACAGATGGAACATTATGGTAAGACATAACTTCTTTTTTCACCTTGTCAGAACCTAGAGTTTATCAGGGTCCTTCTGGACACTTTGTCAGAGACTGCAGCACTTCCACTACTCAGAGTTCATATAATTCAGGACCAGGTCCATCATTTGCTGGATCTGGATCATCCCACGGTCCACTTGATCTTGCAAATGCTAGGTTCGATGCCGGCTATCCAGTTAGTGCCTCTTGCCAGATATATGAGGGTTCTGCAGTGGACCCTAGCAGTACAATGATCAGCTCAGTTTCACCCTTTGTCTATGACCATCAGGATATCTCAGGTGTGCAGACTCACCTTGCTTAATGGCTCCAAACTCAGGATCTCATACTAGGCAGATCCTTCTATCTTCTCCAAACCAAAGCCATGGGGACCATGGATGCCTCCCTGTTGGGGTGGGGGTGGGGATTTTTGGGGAAGAACAGTTCAAGGCACGTATTCCCTCTTATAGACCAAATTGTACACAAATGTCCTGGAGATGAGAGCAGTCCTTCTAACGTTACAAGCCTTCCAGGAGTTTCTCCCTCTCGGGAGTATAGCAATTCAACCAGACAACATGGCGGTGGTCTTGTACATCAGTGACCAGGGGGGAACACGGCCTTATCCCCCATGCAGAGAGGGCATGAGATTGTGGGAGTGAGCAATGCCTTCCAGGCGCTTTCTTCTTGCAACACACATTCCTGGCAGTTCCAACATGTTAGCGGACAAACACAGCAGATCTATCAAGTCCTCATGAGTGGTCCCTGAATCCATCAGTGGCACGTCAGATATTTTCCATTGGGGTCTTCCTTGCTGTGATGATGTTCTTCGTGTTTCACTGTTGCAGTCATTACATTTGGGTTATCTGCCTGCAGGTAGCCCTCAGCCGGCCTGATTATCAAAATCTTGGGTCCTGCATCGGATGCTGTCTCTTCTTCTTCCATGACGTCAGGTAGTCAGTGATATAAAGCATGCAGCCGACACCATTACATAAGTCTTTCTTGCCATGCGGTGCACGAAGCAGAAGCAGTTCGCAAGTGCCGGTTGGCCTTCTCCTGAAGTTTTCGTTTTTGAGTTTCAGAATAGAAGTCTTCAAAAAAGCTAAGTACCCCGTTGGGGATCCTTTTTCTTGCTCTAAACCGATGTCAGTAAAAGTTAACAATTGTATTAACTGTGGAAAGATAATATTTTTATTTTTTATTTATCATTTGTTGACCGGGAAAGTCCGACTAGGTTCCACAGAGCCTGTTTTCAGCAGAGGCCCGGGGAGAAATGCTCCAGATGCATGTCTTTGGAATGTGAGAGGAAACCGGAGTACCCAGAGGAAACCCACGCGAACACAGGGAGAACATGCAAACTCCACACAGAAGGCACCCCAGCCGAGAATCGAACTGGAGAACCTCTTGCTGTGAGGCGACAAAGTTAACCGCTGCGCCACTGTGCCTCATAAAGATTTCCATTCGTACTGCATTCCTTGCCTAGGCCCAGACCACGACGTCCCTCGCTGTCAGTTTTGTGCCTTGATCAATCCTCAAACTGTTCGTCGGTCCATATTTGCAAACTATTTCGGTACTCAGTTTAATTATCCAGAAATTACTTCAGTAAGCCATCCGACTACCGACATTCTGAAAAAACGTATAGATAAAGACAGAGACAAACCGCATAGGTCCAAAGCTGCCGACAACACTTCCGTTAAGCAAGTCGCCAGTTTGCTGGTACTCAGTGAGGCGCTTTCGCAGCCCCTGATACCCGCTACTTCAGATTCGCAGGCCTCTACTGAGACCCATTTGGAGTCCGGTATTCTGCGAAATGCTTCTTCGACTATGGAACCTGCGGATGTCTCTACCTTAGATGGGTCTGGAGCCGCTGTGCAAGCACCTGCTTCTGAGGGTGTATTCAGGCCTACGGGACATACATTTCAAACTGACGCCATCTTCTTCTTCAAGGCCTAAAACTCGACCATGCCTAGAACATCTACGTCCAAACCACATGGTCAGGCCCATATGCCTAAAAAACAAATGATAAGAATGGCTGAAGACCTTATTACTCTAATTAGGAGAAGCCAGCCTTCTCCCTCTAAGAGACCTAGAACTGATTTTCCTTCTGCTGATCAGGATTCTGAAATTTCAGTTTCTTCTGATGACCAGGATTTGCCTTTATCTACCTATGAGGATTCTGATGCAGAGGACTCCATACCCTCTGCTTCCCCTCCAGAAGATTTTTCTTTTGGTGAAATCTTGCACACTCTTAGGCAGCATTTCTGCTGGCATAGCAAGAATTACTCTGACTCCAAAAAGAGGCTTAGGGAATTCTTACTCCTACCTCAGCACAGGCCTTTAGCTATCCCTCCTGTACTGGACATAGTAGATGATGCTTTCTTGGAATCTAGCCTGTCCACTGACACTTTACCTCCGGCTCCCAGGAAACCTGACAGGTATTACAGAGTACCTGACTCTCTCATGTTCACCTCTTTAAGAATCCTACTGTGGACCCAGAAACCATTTCACAGGGACCCAAAGGCATTAAGGCTACTACTGCCAAAAACCCTACCCCCTCTGATAGAGATTGCAGGGCCCTGGACATATGGGGTAAGAAGGTATACACTTCTGCTACTTTGGCCATTAGGGCCTAAAACTGCCAGTTTCATATGTTAAAAGTATCAGCAGCATATTATTGGACTACTTAAACAGAAAATGGTGTTGATTCCTGACTGTGCTGAAAATAAAGAATTACAGGATTTAATGCATTCTGCTGAACAAGTTGGTAAACACACTTTGCAATGTGGTTTTGACTCTTTAGAAGCATCTTGCAGGGCTGCTGTCACTGGGTCTGTTCTTAGAAGGCATGCTTGGCTTAAGGAGCAAAATTTGCCAGATCATGTTAAAGCTAAATTACTGGATGCTCCCTTAAACCAAGACCACCTGTTTGGCAACAAAGCAGAAGTTGTTCTTAAAAAAAATGGAGGAAAAAGCTAAATCTATGCAAACTGTTAAAGATTTCCTGCAAGTACAGCCTCCCAGATTTAGTAAGCATTGGCCTTTCTAAGAATTGATCCTTTCCTGTCTCTTCCAGGCCTTCTCAGTCCAAACAACGGAACAGCAGACCACCTAGGCTACAGTCTCAAGGTACTCACAGGCCTAAGCTGGAAGTAGTAAGACACCCCGCTATGGTAAACTGTCACAATGACTTAACCTTAAACCTTCCAAGCCCTGCTCAGCTTTCTGCTCCCTTAGGCAGAACGATCGCCCTGCATGCAAAAAACTGGCAACTCATTACCCAAGACAAATGGGTTTTAAATATAGTTTCCCAAGGATACAGATTCCACTTCCACTCCTTACCAACCCCAAACGGTTCGCCAGACCTACCACCAAATCAGTGGGCAGAGGCTCAACAGCAGGTTAGTATCAGGGCTATTCAGCCTGTCCCAGCAAAGGAATGGGGACAAGGTTTTTACTCAAGACTTTTCCTGGTATCCAGAAAAGACAACTCCTGGCGTCCTAACCTGGACCTGTCTATTCTGAACACATTTTCGGTAATCCCGAAATTCAAAATGCTAACTCTTCATCAGCTGCTTCCCATGCTAGGCAAAATTGGCTGGTTGGCAACATTGGACTTCCTTTAAGGGAATCTTGCAGAAAGTACCTGCGCTACAGAGCAGGCTACATGCACTGTCAGTTCTCCGCACTGCCCTTTGGCTTATCCACTGCGTACAGGGTATTCACAAAGTGCCTAGCTCCAGTCATTGCATTCTGCATACCCATACCTGGACATTTGTCTAATTCAGGCAGAAAGCCAGGACATACTATTATAGCATCTGGCATTTGTAAGGAAACTGATATCCTCACTAGGGTACACCATAAACGAAAAGAAATCTCACCTAGTACCCTGCCAACAAATTGTATTCCTGTGAGCAAGCTTGAACACAACTTCCCAGATGGCCTAGCTCACGCCAGAGAAACAAGTTTATTTGACAGCCTACTTCAAACTACTGGCCACAAAGATCCAGCTATCTGCAAGGAAAATACTGCAAGCCTCAGGGTTCATGGCCTCTTGCATCCTACTAATTCCATATGCAAGACTGCATATGAGGAAACTACAATGGTACCTAAAAAGCCTATGGTGTCAACATTCTCAGGATCTATAAACAATGATTCGTATCATTCCTTGCCTACACTTAGAGTTCCTTTAGTGGACGGAGGCCTGCCACCAAAACAAAGGACTGCCATTCACTTTACCCCCTGCTGCCCAAACCCTAACAACAGACACATCAGACTATGCATAGGGGGCTCACTTGGCAGGGCAGTGCATTCAGGGCAAATGGGACCCGAGTCAAATGCACCTGCATATCAATCAAAAAGAAATGTTAGCTGTACAGAATTCTCTGACAGCCTTCAAGGACTGCATTCTTCCAGGACAATTATTGTTAAAGACAGACAACACCACTGTTATTCCCTCTCAGACTAGCCATGGCTCTGTGGAACATAGCTGTAAGCTACTGCACCTACAAGCTCAGTACCTGCCAGGCAAGCTAAATTCACTGGCAGACGACCTAAGCAGAAATCTCATGGACCCACACGAGTGGAAACTGGAACTAAAGATATTCAACATTTTGAGAAACAAATGGGGGAGCCCAGAGATAGACCTGTTTGCCTCCCCTCAGAACTACCAATTGGACAAATTCTGCACAAGGACTCCTTTAGACAAGCTTGGAAAGTGGATGCCCTGTCTTTCACCTGGGAAAGCCTCTCAGTTTATGCCTTTCCCCCTCTGCCTCTCCTCTCGAAAGTTCTGCTAAAGATCAAACGGGATAGACCAAGGGCAATTCTCATTGCATCAGACTGGCCACACCAACACTGGTACCCCCTCTTGCGCAGTATGTCACTGCTGGAACCATGGCACCTGCCTCAGACCACTTCCCTGCTGTCCCAGCAGAAGGGCCAGATTCTGCACCCCCAGCTTCAAACCCTGAACCTTGCAGCCTGGCTAATTACCTGAGCTCTCCAATACCATCCTTCAGTAAGCAAGTGCTGGATGTCATTCTGGAGGCAAGGAGGCCTAGTACTAGAAAATCCTATGCTGATAAGTGGAAAAGATACTGTTCCTGGAGCCAGACTCAGGGGATGGGCAAAACAATGCCCAGCTTACCGCATATTCTTAAATAATTAACAGAGATGCTCCACAAGGATCTTTCCTTCTCATCTATTAAAATTCATGCCTCTGCCATTTCAGCACATTACAATACTGAGCCACCCCTCTTCTCTCACCCCCCTGCTGAAGCAATTCCTCAGAGGGGCCAGAAATTTAAGACCACCCAGGAGAGCCCTTACTCCAGCCTGGGACCTTAACTTTGTATTGGTAAAGCTCACTCTACCTCCTTTTGAGCCAGCTGCATCTGCAGAGTTTAAATTCCTTTCTTGGAAAACAGCCTTCCTTCAGCAAGAAGACTGTTTGAATTACAGGCCCTCATGGCAGTGGAGCCCTTCATCATCTTCCATGTAGACAGGGTGTCCCTCAGGACCAGTCCTTCCTTTATGCCCAAGGTGGTATCCAGTGTGGCCCTTAACGAGTCCATTCATTTGCCAACCTTCTTTTCTAATCCACAGAACAAAGGAGAACGAATACTGTACTCTTTGGACGTGCACAGACAACTTAGATTTTATTTGGATAGGTCTAAGCTTCTCAGGAAAACTGAACAGCTGCTAGTTGCCTTTGCTGCAGGGACAGATGGGAAGGCCATTTCAAATCAAACCATTTCTAAGTGGATAGGCCATTGCATTCATTTCTGCTGTAAGCACCATGGAAAACCTCCCCCAGAGGGGATAAGATCACATTCCACCAGAGCTGCATCTACTTCAACAGCGTTTCTCAGAGGTGTTCCCACCAGGGACATCCTAGAAGATGCTACCTGGAGCTCTGTACATACCTTCACCAAGCATTACCACTTGCCTTTTTTCTCTAAATCCAGAGCTGGTTTTGCCACTGCAGTCTTGCAGGGCTTAATAGGTGGTCCTAATGCTCTCTAACTACCTCCTTCCGCCCTTAGCTTGCGGCTGAGGGCTACCTGCAGGCAGATAACCCAAATGTAATGACTGCAACAGTGAATACACTCGAACATCTACATTTATGGTAAATGTACACAACTGTACTTTTTTGCCTCCCTAGGCAACCACAAATGCAGTTACTACTTTACCATGATCCCTCCGATGGGGGAGTCACCCAGGGACGCTTTGGTCCATGATTGGCTGCCAGAACCTCAGTGTGCTTACAACCGTTCCCCCCCCCCCACACACACACACACACCTCCTCTCATCACCAAAGTCGTACAGAAATCCCATTGTCTGAAGACTCCTCTCATCCTCATTGTCCCTTTTTGGCCTCATCAGGCGTGGTTCTCCCTCCTTTGGTCTCATCTGAAATATCCGCCCTGGATATCAGATCCTATTCTGGATCTCATTTGCCTTCCTTGAGGGCTTTCTCTTCCCAATCTCCAGTCTCTTCATCTGACCGCATGTTTCCTCCAGTTCCAGTGATTCTTTCTCAGTCCAGGCTTCTCCCTCTGGTTAATAGTGTTATCTGATGTTGTTAATCTTCGTTCATTCATTACTGATGGGTTATCGGTTCCATCCTAAGAACCGAGCCGGCCAATATCAAGCTCGGGTCAGCCAAAAACTCTCGAGCCAAGGACCTATCCAGAATGCTCTGCTCCCTGTTACCTCAGATTTCGTTTGCCGCGTTGCTGTACAGTTGTGTCAAGTCACTCTTTCAGCTAAGTGTCTAATTTTTTGAAAGTTTATATATTGTTCTTACTCTAAATTTTTCTTAACAGTTTATTCTAATATTTTCCTATCCTATTGCACACTTTAGACTCTCTCCCTTTAGTCTTTTCCCCTTTCTTACCTTGTGGTAATTCTCCATTACCATCGTTGGTCATCTTTCCTTCTCTTTTTACCATTTTGAGTATTCTTTCTTCTTCCTTTTGGTACTATTCTTCTTCTCCACACCAGTTATGTCGGATAAGAAAAATAGCATTGGTATCAAGCAGTGTAAGGATTGCGGCCGTAAGTTACCGTTTTCCGATGGCCATGACTTATGTGTCTACTGTCTTAATTTATCTCACTTGACTGTGGATCCTCCGTTTGGGATTTGTAAAAATGTCTCTACCAGGACTGTCAGCGAGAGGAAGAATAAGTTAATTTTGAAAGGTCTCCTCAAGTCTCCTTTCTCTGAAGTTATTTCTGGGTCAGAGGGCTCACCTCCTCCTGCTAAACCCTGCAAGAGGCTTTCTTCCTCTTCTTCATCAAAGTCACTCCCTTCTTCTTCCTCTGGAGATTGTAAGGAGTCAACTCATAAGAAGGTGAAATTGATTACTACTCTGGCGCTGCCACCTTTGACCCTGTTGGCTCCAGGCTCGGCACCGCCCCAAAGTATTCTGACTACAGCCATGTCCCTTTATCGATACAGGCACCGGAGTTTCCCGTGCAGACAACTACGGTTTTGACGGCTGTTTCGCACCCCTTAACGGCACCATCAATACAGATTCAGTCCCCTTTGGCACCGTTGGTACAGTCTCCTTCTGCTCCAAGTATGACTCTTCTGCACTCCATGGCGTAGACATTTTTGGCACCATGTGCTTCGGTGCAGCCCTTCTCGGCGCTGTCCTTATTGCCGGTGCAGACACTTTCCACTACGGCACTGTACCCTTTGGGGCAGTCTTGCCTTTACGGTTCAGACACCTTCAACTACTATGGCTCTGACATCCTCAGCGCAGGCTTTTTCCACACCGTTTTCTTCAGTGCAGACATCCTCGGCTCTGACCTCTGCACTTACTGAATTAGCAAGGACCAAATATTCCCCTTCACTGGATCCTTTTGCTAGCAGTCCGTATAGTCCTTCCCTGGAAAGGCCAGAATCGCCATCAGCCTTCTCCATGAGGTCAACCAAGAGTCTCTCTGAACAAGATGTGTTGTGGTTTGTTGACCAGTTGCTTGTGGTCAGAGGTGTCTCCCAACAGTGGAAGTCCACGTTCCCTCATTCAGGTGAATGTATATCTCCTCAAACCCCAACGTATACTCCTCCTTCGACTTCCACTCAAGTTTCGAAGCCTATTACTCCGACACCAGCTTCTCTTCCTCCGACTCCAATAGTGGATCTCACTTTGGAACCAGAGTCGTCCTTGTGGCCTTTGGTGCACTGGGCATCGGGCTCATCTCAGGCCAGTGGCTATGCTGTTGGGGAGGGCCTTTCCTGGCTTACCGCCGATTATTTTCTATGGCTTTGTCCTCCTCAGGAGACCCTCTCTTTGCAGCCTTCTCCAGAACCTCCCACTGAGGAATTACCCCGCAAAGTGTCGTGTAATAGGAAGCACGTGGACTCCACTGAGGAGTCAGCGACCGAAGATACGGATTTTGATAACGGGGAAGGGTCCCCACTGTCACCCTCTGATGAGGTGTCCTTTGGTGACTTCCTCGAGATCATCAGACAGAGGGGTGACTGGAAGCCTTCTAATCCTTCCTCTGAGGAATCCGTATTCTTGCAAGCTTTTTATGCCCGGCCCCCTACCTCCTGAGTCAACTCACCAGCTGATGAGCTCGTTCAGCTCATCGTCCAGTATGCATGAAAGATCACTGACCCCATGGAAGCGATACCTGAGAGACCAGATAAAATATTATCGCCCCCACTGGTCCCAAGGTCTTCCAGTAGATGCTATGGTGGTGGCAGCTGCTACTAAGAAGGATTTGGCAGAAGAGAGGCAAACTGTCCATCCTCCCAACAAGGAGTCCCGAGCGATTGACAGATTAGGGAATCGTGTGTTTGCTTCATCGACCTTCGCCGTAAGGTCTTTGAATTATTTGGCACATTTTACCAGGCTTCAGCGAGATCTTATCAACCAGCTCTCTGAAACCTTGGCAGGAGCTGTTTCTGACAAAGTCTGTGATAATGTGGCTCTCAGATAGCCACCCTAGAGTCCATTTCCAACTCTTTCATGCATCTTATTTCCACGCAATGGAAGGGGCAGCTAGAGCGGCAGATGCAGGTATATTCGCCAGACGACATGCCTGGATGCAACTTTGCGGGCTCCTTTAAGGCTTCTTTCATGAATGCCCCCATAGAGGCCGCTTCTTTTTTTGGCCCTAAAGTCAAGGATATGCTGGCAAGGTGCGAATAAGATCACAAGACTCTGTCTGCCGTTGGTGTCAGACACTCCACTCCTCAGCGATTCTACTCCAGAAATCAGAGGAGCGGAAAGGTCTGGCACAAGAAATCACAGGGTTCTTTCTGGGATGCACGTGCCGAGTTCACCCCTAGAAGCAGAGGGGAAAACGCCAATGGAAGATGCCCTTTTCGGGTCAAAGAAGGTCCACGAAACCAGGTTTCCTGAGATTGTTTCTCTGGCCAACCCTGTCAGCACTCCTGAAGCGTTGCCCGACTGCTCACCTCTGGAAGCGGTCTGGGTTGTTTCTCCTTGTACCCCGCTGGTTGGCAAAAGATAACAGCCGACTCTTGGGTACAGTGGATAATATCCAGAGGCTATCACGTTCCCTTCCATCTTTGCCCAGTCTCATCAAGAATATTATCCGACGTTCCACCCAGTCAAAGGGAAGCAGCAGCACATTAAATCCAAAAGCTGCTACAAAAAAGAGTAATCCAGACAGTCCCCCCAGACCAGATAGGATCCGGTTTTTACTCAAGGTTTTTTTTAGTGCCAAAAAAGACAGGGGACTGGAGAACAATTCTGGATCTCAGTACACTAAACAAATTTGTAAAAACAGAAAAAGTCCAGATGGTCACAATTCAGTCTATCCTTCCTCGTCTGGAAGAAGACAATTGGATGTGCTTTGTAAGTCTTCAAGATGCATATTACCACATAAAAATGGACAAACTCTCAAGAAGATACCTGAGCTTCTGAATAGGAGCCGGTCACTACCAGTTTCGAGCCCTGCCCTTCGGTTTCTCTACAGCCCCCAGAGTGTTCACAAAATGCATGGCAGTGGTTATCGCTCACTTGCAACTTCAAGGATTCCAGACATTTCCATATCTAGACAACTAGCTCCTCACCACCCTCACCAAGCGTCTACTGAAAGAAGCCCTGCAGTATAACAGCTCGAAGCCTGCCTTGTTGCGACCTATTTGCCTCCCCAATCAACTACAAGTGCAGCAACTACTTTGCCCTGTTTCACCCCCTCGGGGATAGTCACCAAGGGATGCTCTAGTCCACGCTTGGCCCTTGGGTCTTCTTTATGCTTATCCTCCTCTACCCCTCATCTCTCAATTTCTAAAAAAAGCATGACAGTTGAATAAAGTGATCCTCATTGCTCCATATTGGCCTCACCTGCTAGATCAACCGTGGATCCTCAATCCATCCCCAACGCTAATCCTCCATCCGCATGGTGTTTTTCACCCCAATCTAACAGCCCTGAAACTGACAGCTTGGTTTCTCCACCTCCAATGATCGCCAGGCACAATATTCTTAATGCATCTCATAAATCGTCCACCGGACTAATCTATCTTAACAAATGGAAAAGGTTCTCTCTATGGACAGCAAATAAATAATTAGGCCCCTTGTCAGCCTTGGTCCCGGTGGTATTGGATTACTTATCACATCTTTTCCACTCTGGGGTGTTTGCCTCTACTATTTGTTTACATTTAGCTGCCATCTCAAATTTTCCTATTGGTTTTCAAGATTCTTCACTTATGTCACACAGACTCTGTAAGCCTTTCTTGAAAGGGGTTATCCACCTAAAACCTCCCTTTAGAGAACCCGTACAACCTTTGGATTTGGCTTTGGTTCTGCAAGCTCTGACAGCTCCCCACTTTGAACCTGCGTCTTCATGTGATGTAAAATATCTCTCTTGGAAAACTTTGTTTTTGATTGCAATCACATCGGCCAGGCGATTTGTCAGAACTTCAGGCCTTATGCATCAAACCTCCCTGTCTTATCTTCCATAAGGATAGGGTATAACTGAGAACTAATTCTACCTTTTTACCAAAAGTGGTGTCAGAGCGATCTATCAGCCAGTCTGTTGACCTTCCAGTGTTCTTTCCTATCCATTCTATCAAGAAAGAGTATTGCCTGCACTCCTTGGATGTTCATAGACAAATACGATTTTATCTGGACAGAACAAAATCTACCCGTAAATCAGACCATCTGTTTCTGGCTTTTTCTGGACCTAGACAGGGTCATCCTGTATCAGAAGTTTCACTGGCTTCATGGTTGAGAAATTGTATTACCTTTATCTATAACAAAAACAATCTCACCTTGCCTCACAGAGTGAAAGCACATTCTACAAGGTCTATGGCAACTTCAGCAGCTTTCCATGCTAAGGCTTCCCTCAATGATATTTGCTCAGCTGCAACTTGAGCCAAACCTCATACCTTTATTCTTCATTACAAATTGGACTTGGCTTCTAGAGGTAGAGCTTCCTTTGGCTCCATGGTGCTCAGGAATGTCCTTCCATGAGGGCCACCCAGGATTACAGGTAGCTGGGGACTCTGTCCCATCAGTAAGGAATGAACGAAGATTAACAACATCTGATAAAGAAGTTATGTCTTATCGTAACGTTCCATCTGTGTTGTTGATCTTCATTCATTCATTACTTCCCATCCTCTGTCCCCCATCCGCAGGTTCTTGGTTGATCTCATGTATTCCTGTCTTGTAGGTCTGTTATGATCAGAGGTAGCCTCTACTTTTATCTATCAACTTTGCAAACTCGATCTGAGGTAATAGGGAGCAGAGCATTCTGGGTAAGACCTTGGCTCTAAAGTTTTTGGCTGATGCAAGCTTGGTATTGGCCGGCTCGGTTCCGAGGACAGAACTGATGACCCATCGGTAATGAATGAACGAAGATCAACAGCACAGATGGAACGTTATGGTAAGACATAACTTCTTTATCTTGGCATCTCAGAAACCATCTACCAAGAAGGTATACTCCGGTAAATGGAAAAGATTTTCTATTTGGGCTAACCAACACAATCTAGATCCCTTTTCAGCCCCTATTTCTGACATTTTGTTGTTCTTGACCTCTCTTTTTCACCAATAGGCTAGTTTCTCTCTGATCAAACTCCAATTGATGGCCATTTCTAACTTCCATTTAAACAAAAGTCCCACCTTTTCTTCCAGGCTGTGCAAGGCCTTCCTCAAAGGGATCTTTCTCCTCAGGCCTCCTTTCAAGGATCCCTCCCCTCAATGACATCTCACGCTAGTGTTGCAATCTTTGACGCAGAAGCCCTTCATGCCTTCAGCAACCTGTAATCTTAAATTCCTGCCCTGGAAGACAGCCTTCTTGGTGGCTGTTACTTTGGCCAGGAGGGTCTCCGAGGTGCATGCTCTCAGCATTAAGTCCCCTTTCATGGTGTTCCACAAGGATAGGGTGTCTGTGAGAACCATTCCTTCGTTTGTAGCTAAGGTAGCCTCGGAGGCTGATCTTAACCAATCTATTCAGCTTCCTGTGTTTTTTCCCAATTTTTCTAATGAAGGGGAATATACATTTCATTGTCTGGATGTCCATAGACAGCTACGTTTTTATCTTAAGAGTAATGAAGAATTTCAGAAGACCTATCAGCGCTTTATTGCCTTCTCTCAGGCCGGAAAAGTGCAAGCAGTTTCCAAGGTATCTTATTTCACATTGGATTGCCAGCTGTATTTCCTACATTTACAAAAGCAGCCACTTGAATCTTTCCAGACCAGTTAAGCTCACTCTACTAGGTCTTCAGCCACATCTTCTGCCTTCTTGGCAAAACTTTCTTTGGATGAGATTTGCACCACTGCTTCTTTGTCTAACCCCCACACCTTTGTTGTGCATTATAAGTTAGATTTGGTGTTTAGGAAACGGGGCTTACTTTGGTTCTTCTGTTCTCCAGCATATCATTCCCTGAGGCCTCCCAGAGTTCATAGTTGCTGGAGAGTCTGACCTATCTGCGATTAATAATGACATGGATAGCATCAGATAAAGAGTTATGTACTTACCATAACCTGAAATCTGTGCTATCCAGACCCTCCTTGCCCCTCCTTCTGGAGATTTGGTAGATACTGAAGGATGTTTCTCTTTAGGTGTTTTCAGTTTATAGGCAGTTGTCACTGCCTCTTTCTCTCTATCCAGCAAACTCAATCTGAGGGTTGTTACCCACAAGGGATTTGCAGGGATCATGGGAAGGAGAGGAGCTGAAGCTCTGGATCTGTCCTTTCAATTGCCGGCTCAGATCTGAGGTCGGATCCAAGAACCATCCGTGATGAATAATGACACTGGATAGCACAAATTCCAAGTTATGGTAAGTACACGAGTTTTTTTTTTTATGATGATTCAATGACAACTTAACCTTCTGACTGACTCTGTCCAGTAATACTTAATGCTTTTGCTTACTCCTCCCCACTTACAGCACGAGTACTTAAACCTTTTTTCTCCAGATGCATCTAAAAAGGGAAAAAAAACAGCTCAGTCGACAGTAGGGGAACCTGCATTGGCCATTGGTTGTTTCTCAAACCACTCACATACTTCTATGGCTTCTTTCAGTAATCTTTTTGGCCATCACAAACCAGGGATTCGCCATGGCGTCTTCAGCTGTTCCATTGCCCAGTACAGGCATGGGAAATGCCATTTTGTCTAGGGCTGGGAGACACTCCGGAAGATCCTTCTTAAGGTAACTGGGGCAAGAAACCATTAGACCGAACAGACATACCTCCTTCAAGTTGGTCTTCTTCAATAATTTTAATTTATTTCTATGTAATTTGTTCCTCCCCTTTTCTAAATGATGATTTTCCAGTTCTTTTATTTCTTGTGTAATATTCAGTATTTCACATACAGTTGGTTTAGACTTTGAACCAACTTCATTTCTCCATTTCTTTAGTAACTACCTTCTTGGCAACCAACATAATTGAGCTTAATAAGACCTTACCATGTCCAGGCAATTCAGATCCTGTATCCTAGCTCAAAAAAAGTCATATCCTAGTTGCTGCCATTTGCTCACCCATTATTTCTGACAAGAGTACTGTGTAGGGAATTTTTAAAAGCAGACAGCTCATGTCACTCCCAAAATGTATGATGGTCATCATACCGATCACTGCTGCAGTAGTGTTAGTTGTATGGGTTATAGCCTGCGAAGGATATAAATGCCAGCCAGCTTCCAAAGCTTCAGGGCACCTTCCATGTACCCTGTCAGGCAGCTTGAGATGACTAAAAGACAAGTTTTGGCACAGAGCCCTTTTACTGCCGCCAAACAGTACGCTCCTCTGAGGCTTTCGAGGATCGACGTTCATGTTGTGCTGTTCCTTTGCTGGGCAGATAAGTTCCCTTTGGGGGAAAAACTTCCCTTTTCTGATGTGTGTTGCTGTTTTATCACTTTCTTCTTCGGGAAAATTATTTTAAAGCTAGGAGTGTTGTGTTTTAACAGACTGTAACTAGACCTATAAAGTACTTTGAAACAATGCTCATTTTTCTGTCAGTTTAAAAGTGGTGTAAAATAACTAAAAATACTTTATTCTGTTGAGAAATTGTGTTTATTTTACTTTTGTGGTGCTTACTGTGTTCATTTTTTTTTCTGTCAAAAAAGCCAGATGTCAAGTTGTTCTATCTCGCCATTCATTCTTACTGATGAGATCTGAGCCGATCTCTCAACTCCGAGTCAGCCTACTACAAAGCTCGAGGTTTCCTAATGTCTCAAGGCCAAGTCCCTATCCCATGATGCACCTACAGTTACCTCAGATCTAGTTTGCCGCTGCAACAGATCGGAGGTTCTACTAGCTTGGGCCAGTAAAAACCTTTCTTTTCTTGTATTTCAAAATATTATTGTTGTTTCTTGAAAATAATAGTTAACAAGCTCTTACTGCTTTATATTGTAGTTTCCCTTTCCCTTGTGTGCCTTTTCTTACTTATATAGTTGGCCTAATTTTTTTATTAGGCCTATTTAGATTTCTGACTAAAAAGTGGTTTAATCAGTGACCTACTGTCACTTTTTTTGCATAGTAATACTATTGTGTGCTTACTTAGTGGCATTTGTCACAGCTTTAGACTTAACCTTTAGTAGTGTACAGTTTAGTGTTTATTACTATTGATATATCTGCTAGAAAAAAAAATGCCCTAAATGTGTGTAATTTCTTAGCCTTGGTTAAGGGCTTGTGTGATTATGTTTAGCCTGTTTTTATTAGAAGGCTTATTTACATTTATGCTTGTTGTTAGCCTTAGTTTAAAGGGCTTGTGTGTCTGTGTGTATACTTAGCCTGTTTTTTTTATTAGAAGGCTGATTTATACTGTTGTTGTTAGGTGTGTCCATTTTATCTGTCATGGTTGACGACAAGGACAAACACCCTAAGTCAGGGTTTAAAAAAATGCCCTAAATGTGGGCAGAAGATGTCTGTTACTGACAGCCATGTCAATTTTGTCTACTGCTTAGGTGCCTTGCACTTACAAGAAACATGTTCCATATGCCATTCTTTTTCTTCTTGGGTTCTCCAAGAGAGAAAGAGGAAACTTATTGACGGGGTTGTTGAAACCTTCTTTCCAGGAGGCTTTGAGTGACTAGGATGGATCTAGTAAGTCCTCAAAGTCTGCCAAGACTTCTGTGGATTCAAAAAAGTCTGTGACATTGGCTCCACAGCTCTCAGAGCCGACTGTCTTTTCTTTTCGGAGCCTATCCCCAGTTTTGGAACCAGTGACTGAAATTCCAAAATCTCCTTTACTTCAGTTGGTACCATCGAACCGTTCATCTCAATCTTCTGGTAGCCTTTCAGATTTGGATGTGGATCGTGTGGTGCAGAAGCTTTTACAGGCACCGGCCTTTACAAAATTATCTGCTCCGATCCAGGCAGCTTCGGTGCCGAAGACCCTTATACCAGCTATAACTCTTCCTCCTCCGAGTCATACCGGTCCTTCGGAGCCAGAGGAGTTGGACTTGCTGATTGTGGAGCCTTCAGAGCCGATGCCTGCTCCAGTGTCTTCGGCTCCGTACACTCTGACGTCTTCAGTGCCCATCGAGGACACTAGGAGCCGGCACTCTCTGGTCAGGTCCCAGGAGGATAGTCGAACCGACTTGTCGGTTCCGACTCTGCCTCTCGGGGCTTTGGCTTGGATGAGCTCGGCTCCTACCTAGGGCTCGCAGCCCACGGTGCCAGGGATATCACCAGTTTCCTCGGATTCGTCGGTCCCTTTGCATCGGAGCAGGGGTGCCTTCGAAGCTATGAGGAGAGTTATCTCTCCCATGACATCCTCAACCTCAGGTCTGGCTTCTTCATCCTTTAAAGCACCTGTGTCTGCTTTTGCTTCATAGATCCTGGCAAAGCGCAGAGACCCAGAGCCTCAGGAAGCCCCATTGGGTGGCTCGTGCTCTTCCGAGACCTCACCAGAAGCTCTCATTGATGAGGTTCCCAGGAAGAGAGTAACGGGAAACAGACTACCCTCAGGAGTCCTAACATCCGATACCGACTTAGATGAATCAAAAGGGTCCCCACGGTCCCCCTTTGAGGATATCTCATTTGCAGAGATACTTGAAATCTTTAGGCAGAGGGGTGACTGGCAGTCCACCAACCCTACTGAAGGCGAGTTGGTTCTCCTGAAGGCTTTCGGGTCTCAGCCCTCCACTTCTTCACGAAGGGCGTGGGAGTCTCCGGACACCATGGAGTCTGTCCCTAGAAGGTCTAATACGTTCATATCTGCTCCCCAAGTTAAATCCTTCTTGACCACAGGTGTGGCGGTTGATGCCATGTCTGAAACTTCCTCGTCTATCCGTCCTCCTAACAGAGACTCCAGGATCATGGATAAATATGGGAAGCGCATGTTTAGTTCAGCGACCTTTGTACTCTGTTCTCTTAACTATTTAACCCATTTCACAAGACTACAAAGAGATCTCCTTAAAGAGCTGAGAGATACTCTTCAGGGTACAGTAGCTGCAGGAGCTACAGATAAAGTTGCCTCCCAGCTTGCTACCCTTAGCTCCATTGTCAACTCGTTCATGCGCCACATTTCATATGCAGCTGATGGAACGAGCAGGGCAGCGGGTACAAGAGTTGCTCTTATGAGACACTCCTGGATGCGCGTGTGTTCCTTCGCGGAGCCCTTCAAGTCATGCTTTGTAAATACCCCTTTTGATGGCTCGTCCCTTTTCAGGCCCAAAGTTAAGGAAACTTTGACCAGCTGTGAGCAGGAGGGAAAGACTCTGATGTATGTAGTCCTTTCTCGCCGTAATTCTTGCTGGATGGGTTCGGAGCAGGTTCTCGGCTTCGACTCAGCCGATAATAAAGCTCGAGAGCTTTTACTGGCTCTAGGCTAACCCCTATCCCATGGTGCATCACGGCAATTCCCCTGATCTCATTTGCCGTAAAAGCTTTGAGGTTGTCTACTTACTGGCTCGTTGGCTAAGTAGTGTATTTTTTCGATAATATTAGATATTTTTGTTTAATTTTCTTCTATTTTTCTATAGTAAGAGTTTTCTTATTACCTGTGTGATTGTTGGGAGAGTTTGCTGCCCTGTCCCCTTTTCTTGAGGATTGTATGGCTCATTTTAGTTAGAGGGCCGTAGTTGCCTATTTAAATTAGAGGGCCTTCCTTTCTGTGTGCGAGTCCTTCTTTCCTTTAAAAATAAAAAAAGTATGTATATATATATATATATATATATATAAAATTCTTTTTCCTTTGTTAGTGGTACTTTGTTTTGTTATTGTTGGATTGTATTGTTATCTTTATTATCAGGAAATGTCCAAAGATAAAGACAGAGATCATAAAGAACACCGCTCTTCTGGTTTTAAAAAAATGCGACAGGTGTTCTCAAAAAATGTGTGTGCTGTCTTGGAGAGACCCATTTACAAGAACCATGTATCTTTATTTATGTCTTTAGTACTAGAGTTCTTAATAAAAGAAATAGAAAATTGATAGACAGGGGTCTTATGACTAGTTGCTTCCAGGAACAGCTGGAACTTGGTCAGACAGCTGCCAAATCTCTTAAACGAAAATCTCCATGGGTTCAAGCTTCGGAACCATCAAAGAAGTCTAAAGTGACGGAGCCGAGGAGTTCAGGCTCTGATTCCGCTTCTTCTGTCGCGGTGCTGTCGGTTTCTTCGGTGCCGAGATAACCTTCTTTATAGAGACACTCTCCTGTTTTTGGATCCCATCTCACCAACC
The DNA here is from genome assembly GCF_019279795.1 of Protopterus annectens. Lineage (NCBI taxonomy): Eukaryota > Metazoa > Chordata > Ceratodontiformes > Protopteridae > Protopterus > Protopterus annectens. The sequence goes on along the minus strand of NC_056725.1, from coordinate 96,128,567 downwards.
TTGAGATCTCCTATTTTGGAAAGGAGGAGATCTCCTTCTATCTTCACTCGTTCCTCCAGGACACTTTCTGATGAGGATATAGAGCGGGTGATGAAGAGGCTGCTCTCTGACCCCGGTGCTGGCAAAACAAAATGAGCTATTCTGGACCCAAAGGCTTTGGAGCCGTCCCATCTTCAAGCTACTGCTCCTCCTCCTCCGACTGCTTTGCTCTCGGAGTCTTTCACTTTGGGTCCTTCTGTGCTGGATCCTTCGGTTCCTAGAAGTCTTCCTGCTTCCTCGGAACCGATAACTATCCTCATCGGCTCAGTCTGGAGCAGAGGGGTCTGGGAGCCGACACTCTTGAGTTGACTCCGAGAGGGATAGTCACCCCCGGTTTTTCTTTGGAACCGATCCTGCCTCTCGGTGCTTCGGCTCGACTGAGCTCGGTTCCCACGTCTTCTTCAGAACCTGTCATTCCTGCTCGGAGCCGACCTTCTGTTTCCTCGGAGCGGAGGTCTTCTTTGGAGTGGGACAGCAAGGCCTTTGAAGCATTAGAGAAAGCTTTGTCCAGTGCCAAAGCCTGCCTTTGGACCCGATGTCCCTCCAGCAGCCGGTAGCAACCTCTTCTCCCCCACCTGCCCCTCAGAGTAGGGAACCAGAGACTCAAGAAGTTCCCATTGGAGGTATCCCCTCTTCCGAGACCTCCCCAGATTATCCCACTGGAGAGGTCCCTCGGAAGAGACTTTGTAAGAGGAAGCACATCGATTCACCTGAGTCTGTGACATCAGACACTGATTTGGATGAGTCAGAAGGGTCCCCAAGATCCCCCTCTGAGGATGTCTCTTTTGCTGACATCCTTGAAATCCTTAGAGGGGTGATTGGAAGACCTCTAACCCTACTGAGAACGAATCAGTGTACCTTAAGGCCTTTGTTTCCCGACCTTCCACCTCATGGGTGACACCACCATATGATCAGCTTTTGGGGGTCATATCCTGGAAAGCTTGGACCTCCCTGGACACAGTGGAGCCTCTAGGAGGCAAAATAAATGTATAACCGCTCCGGAAGACAAATCTAAGGGAGTTCCTGTTGATGATATGGTGGTAGCAGCGGCCGCAAAAAAGGAGTTGTCAGAGACGTCTTCAGATATCCATCCTCCTAATAAAGAGTCGAGGACAATGGATAGGTGTAAAAAGCGTACATTCTCTTCAGTGGCATTTATCTTACGATCGCTGAATTACCTGTCCCATTTTACTAGACTTCAAAGGGATCTCCTGAAAGAGTTGGGAGATACCCTTCAGGGTAAAGTAGCTTCAGGATCCACGGACAAGGTATCTGTGCAGCTGTCCACCCTTACATCTATTGCTAACTCCTCCATGAGGCTGATTTCCTATGCAGCTGACGGAGCAAGCAGGGCAGCCGCAGCAGGAATTTCTCTTAGGAGACATCCCTGGATGCGTCTGTATAACTTTACGGAATCCTTTAAGTCTTACTTTACCAATGTCCCCTTTGTTGGTTTAACTCTTTTTGAACCTCAGGTAAAAGAGACTTTGACAAGGTGCAAGCAGGACGGGAAAACCTTATCTGCTGTCAGAGTCTGTTTCTCCAAGGGTCACATAGGAGGGAAAATGTGGTTCTGCAAATTCCAAAAAGGTTTTTCTCAGGCTCAAGGTCAACCCTCCCCTAGAGGCAGAGGGGGACGATATAATGGAAGAAGCCATGCTTGCGGCAGAGGGGGTCCGCAACATCAGAGAGATAGAGATGCTTTCTCTGATCATCCCTTCCATTGCCCCTGAGGGGCGGCCCGACTGTCTGTCTCTGGAGGTAGTCAGGGATCGTCTCTCACTGTACCCAAGCGCCTGGGTAGAAAATATAATTTTCAGAGGTTACCTCATCCCCTTTGTTTCTGATCCCCCACTAAGTCGGTCTGTACCAGATGTGCCACCCATTCAGTTAGACCGTGCAACATCAGAGGTCATCTCGTTGCTTCAAAAAAAGAGTCATCCAAGAAGTCCCCACAGAGCAAATAGGATCTGGAACGTACTCACGATTCTTTTTAGTCCCAAAAAAGACCGGGGACTGGAGATCAAGTCTAGATCTCAGCAAACTCAACAAGTCTGTAAAGAAATCGAAGTTCCGTATGGTCACTCTGCAGTCAATTTTTCCCTTTATCGGGAAAGACAATTGGATGTGCTCCATAGATCTTCAGGACGCGTACTACCATATCAAAATGGACAGGTGCTCCATAAGACATCTACGCTTTTGGCTGGGCCCAGTCATTTTCAATTTCGAACACTGCCCTATGGCCTCACTACAGCCCTCAGAGTGTTCACCAAATGCATGGCAGTGATAATGGTTCACCTGAGACGTCTAGGATTCCAGGTGTTTCCGTACCTAGACAACTGGCTCCTCACTGCTACCACCAAGCAGCAACTAATCCGAGTCAGGGACAAGACTCTATCCTTGTGCACCAGATTAGGGATTACAATAAATCCAAAAAAAATCTGCCTTATCTCCATTGCAGCACATTGTCTTCTTAGGCTCAGACATTGACTTAACCACCATGACAGCAAAACTGACACCAAAAAGGATAGAATCGTTGCACAACCAAGTCAGATTCTTGCTGAAAAAAGACAAAGTACAGGCCAGGATAGTCTTTCAAGTTCTAGGGACTATGGCTTCCACCATTCTCTTAGTTCCCCTAGCTCGTCAACACATGATAGTACTTCAATGGCTACAATTTGCCCAGTGTTCAATGCAGGATCTCCCCTTATCTCACCAAATTCTCATCACAAATTCCTGCAATAAGGATCTAACATGGTGGTTACATACAGATCAGCTTCATCTAGGTCGTCCACTTGCTCCCCCTCAACAAAATGCAGTCTTGACCATGGATGCTTCCCAGATAGGGGGTGGGGGGTGGGCATTATCTGGGAATGACAGTCCAAGGTATCTGGCAGGATCATGAGAACCACTTGCTCATAAATGTTCTGGAGATGCGAGCGGAGCTATATGCGTTGCAAGCTCTTCACAGTTCTCTTCCCTGGGACAATTGCGATTCAGTCAGACAACATGTCTGTAGTGTGGTACATAAACAAGCAAGGGGGAACCAAATCTTACCCACTTTGTCGAGAGGCTTTAAGAGTATGGAAATGGGCGATGGACACTCAACACTTTCTGGTAGCAACGCACATTCCGGAGAAGTCCAGTGTGATAGCAGACAAACATAGTCGAGCATATCTGATGTCTCACGAGAGGTCCCTGAATACAGAAGTTGCGGAAGAGATTTTCCGAAAAAGGGGCCAGCCTTGCTGTGACCTATTTGCCACGTACATGAACACCAAATGCAGCGACTACTTTGCCCTTATTCCCCGTCTGGGGATGTCACCCAGGGACGCTCTGGTCCACAACTGGCCTCCAGGTCTACTTTATGCTTTTCCACCCTTTCCTCTCATACCAAAAGTGATTCAGAAAGCAAAACTGTTGAAGAGTACCCTGATCCACATTTCTCCTTACTAGCCTCGCCAAGTCTGGTTCCCCTTCCTGTGGCTCTATCTCTTGGAGGAACCATGGATTCTGGAACCATCTCCAGAACTCTTGATTCATCAATCAGGACAGTTCCATCCTACCATCTAAACCCTGGAATTGACAGCAAGGCTGCTCCAGTTCAAAGAATAGCAAAGTGTATTTCCTTTTCTCCTGCAGTTAAAAACATCCTGATTTCTTCACACAAATCTTCAACCAGGAAATTATATTCCAGTAAATGGAAAAGGTTTTCCATTTGGGCAAGTAACCAAGGCATAGATCCCTACTCAGCTCCTCTAGAGTCCATCGTGTCCTTCCTTGCATCTATTTTTCAAGAAGGAGCTGCAGCTGCTACCATTAGAGTTCAGTTAGCTGCCATCTCTAATTATCATTTTAGGAACATGGGAAATCTAATTATGTCCCACTCTTTATGCAAAACCTTTTTGAAAAGAGTCCTCCTTCTCAGACCTCCAATCAGGCAACTACCGGAGCCCTAGGACTTGAACTTAGTTCTGACCTCATTGATTTCTTTGAACCGTCTTCTTCATCTGACTTGAAATTGTTGTCCTGGAAGACATTGTTCTTAGTTGCTATAACATCTGCTAGGAGGGTTTCAGAATTGAACGCCCTCACCATTCGACCTCCTTATTTTGTATTCCATAAGGATAGAGTCTCCCTCAGAACTAATGCTTCCTTTCTTCCTAAGGTATGTTCCGAACATAATCTAAACACAACTATTTAATTAGCAGTATTCTTCCCTAATTACCAGTAACAAATCAGAATACAGACTACACCAATTAGATGTCCATAGAATTCTCCGATTTTACCTGCACAGGACTAAAGATTTTCGGTAATCTGACCCATTGTTTGTTTCCTTCTCAGACAAAAACAAAGGCTTGCCCGTTTCCAAGGTCACTTTGTCTAAATGGCTTTCAGACTGCATCTCATTTGCTTACAAAACTGCTAGGAAATAACTACCTGCTAAAGCAAACAGCCATTCAGCCAGGGCAGTATCAGCGTCATATGCCTTTAGATCAAAACTCCCAATTGATGCTATTTGTGCAGCAGCCACTTGGGCAAGACCTCATACCTTTGTCACTCATTACAAATTGGATTTGGCCTCCCAGGACAGGTCATCCTTTGGGTCCTGTGCTGAAGAGTCTCTTTGCCTCAGCTACCTGGGGTAAAGGTGCTAGGGACATTGTCCCATCCAGCAGGAATTACTGCGAGATAGGACTACATAACATAAAGAAGTTATGTACTTACCATAACTTTCCATGTTCGTAGTCCATCTCGCCTACATTCTTGCGTCTCTCACCCTCCTTCCCCCTTCCTGTATCCTGGAGGAACTGGTGGACTATCCATTATACTGTTTGACCTTGTTGTAGTTGTCCGTCGACATAGCATGGACAGTAATACATAGTATTCTGTTTGTATGTGCATAGTTATTGATAGTTTGTTACTATTATGTATGTGATTTCTTTCTTGCAAACAAGATCTGGGGAATTGCCATGATGCACCATGGGATAGGGGTTAGCCTTGAGTCAGAAAAAGCTCTCGAGCTTTAGTATCGGCCGAGTCAGAGCTAAGAATCGGCTCTGAACCCATCCAGCAAGAATGTAGGCGAGATGGACTACAAATATGGAACATTATGGTAAGTACATAACTTCTTTTTTTTTTCTGTAGTTGTTAGCTGCTTTCTGCTCTGTTGTTGGCCAGTATAATGTCTTCAAAGGCTCCCAAGGAAGCTAAACCCTCTGGGTTTAAAAAATGTTAGATGTAGCCAAAAGATGTCTCTGACTGATGGACACACCATTTATTTGTGTGTACTGTCTTGGAGCTATTCACCTGCAAGAGTCCTGTGCCATATGTCACTGTTTTAGCCACAGAGTATTAATGGAAAGGAAAAAAAAACTCATTTTGAGAGACTTGTTGAAAACCACTTTTTCTGAAGCAACTAAAGAAGGCCAGGGTCCTCCAAAATCGAGCCAATCCCCCTCTTCAAGGTCTGAAAAGTCGGGGAAAAGGTCCTCATCCTCGAGTACTCAATCGGAGCCAACAAAAAAAATTCCCAAAAGTCTCATCTATGGACCTGAAGGCTGTCAAGCCCGACAAACCTTCTACCTCGGCTCCAGCTATTTCGGTGCCATTGGAATTTCATTTGCGGAGCTGGTCCCCAGAATTAGAACCAGTATCTCCCACCCTAAGGTTGCCATTATTGCAATCTTCCAGATCTCCTGCTCCAGTCTCTTGATTTTCCAGTAGTCTGTCCGGCGATATGGATCACATGGTGCAGCAGCTGTTAAGGATAGTGGCGCTTGCCAGACTGTTGACAGATCCAACCCAGAGGGCTTCGAAACCAACCAACCCTACCCTGTCACCGTCGATTGCTCCTCTGATCCGATCGCAGACCTCGGAGCCAGAATGTCCAGAACTGATCGTAGTGGAACCGTCAGGGCAGAGACCTATCACAGGGTCTTCAGGTCTGACCATTGCTTCGACATCCTCGGTTCTATCTCGAGGTGTTTAGGAGCCAACGCTCTTCAGTCAGTTCTGCGTAGGAGTGTCGGATTGGACACTTGTTGGATCCAAACTTGCCTCTCGGGGAGTTGGCTTGGGTGACCTCGGCTCCTACCTCAGCCACGGAGCCAACCCCCTTGGTTCCGAGGATTCTGTCTGGCTCTTCATAACCGGGAGTTTCCTTGGATCAGGGGCCAGGGGCTTTTAAGGTGATGAGAGTGTTGTCTCCACAGATAGGTCCACTCTTGGGTCGGGACATTCTTCCCCCAAAGGCACCAGTATCTGTCTCAGAATCACTGCATCCACAGAGACTCAGAGACCCTAGGCCTCAGGATGCCTCATTGGGTGACCCCCTCTCTTCCGAAACCTCTCCAGAATACCCTTCTGAAGTGGTCCCTTGAAAGAGTCTATGCAAGTGGAAGCATTTAGACTCCTCAGAGGAGTCAATCACATTGGATACAGACCTTGATGATTCGGAAGGGTCCTCACGGTCACCCTCTAAGGATGTCTCCTTCGCGGATATCCTGGAAATACTAAAACAGAGAGATGGCTGGAAGTCCATCAACCCTTCTGAGGAGGAGTCTGTATACCTGAAGGCCTTTTGGTCTCACCCTTCCACCACTTGGGTGTCTCCACCTTTCAGCAAACTCATGGAATTGGTTTGTCGAAAGGCGTGGGAGTCTCCAGGTTCAGTGGGGAAATCCATTGTGATAGCAGACAGACTCAGCAGAGCGTTGCTGATGCCTCACGAGTGGTCCCTAAAACAAAAAGTAGCGGAAAAATTTCCCGCAAATGGGGCCAACCTTGCTGCGACCTTTTTGCAGCATCCATGAATGCCAAATACAGCAACTACTTTGCCCTTATCCCCCCTTCATGGTAGTTACCAAGGGATGCACTTGTACACCATTAGGCCTCCAGTCTCCTCTACACCTTTCTTCCCTTTCCATTGATACTCAGTTCTTTAGAAAGCCAGTTCCTTGGGAAGGAACTTGATATTCTTCACACCATACTGGCCTCACCAAATCTGGTTCCGCTTCCTTTGGCCTCAGCTCCAGGAGGAGCCATGGATTCTGGACCCAGTTCCAGACCTCCTGACTCATGCATCAGGGATGCTCCACCCCTCCCTGCAAACCCTCAAATTGACAGCTTGGCTGCTCCAATTCCAAACATAGCGAGGCTCCCTAACCTTTCTCCATCAGTAAAACATGTCCTGATCTCATCTCATAAGGCTCCGATGAGAAAGTTTTATATATATATATATACATATATATATATATATATATATATATATATATATATATATATATGTAGATAAGCAAAAGGAAAAGATTTTCTTCGTGGACCTTGATTAATCGCATTGATCCCTTCTCTGCCCCAATAGCTTCCATTCTTGAATTCTTAGCTAAATTATTTAATGAAAGTGCAGTTGCAGCTACTATTCAAGTTCAGTTAGCAGCGATATCTCATTTCCATCTAGGTGAATCGGCCTCAGTGTGATGTCCCACAGATTTTGCAAGGCTTTTCTAAAGGTACTCTTTTACTAAGACCACCCATTAAACCACCTCCAGCACCTGAATTTTGTCTTATCCTGTTTGATTCTTCCCCCATTCGAACCTTTATTATCCTGCGATCTCAAGTATTTTGACTTGGAAGACGATTTCTTTGGTAGCCATTACTTCTGCAGAAGAGTTTCAGAGCTACAAGCATTGTCATTAAAGCCCCCCTACATGCTTTTCTACAAAGACAGAGTATTCCTACAAACAAACCCTTCCTTTCTACCCAAAGTATGCTCAGAATCTAACTTGAACCAGTCCACAGAACTGCCAGATGTTCTTTGTGTTTTACTGTTGCAGTCATTACATATGGGTTATCTGCTTGCAGTAGCCCTCAGTCAGCCTGATTAACAAAGTCTTGGGTCCTGCGTCGGTTGCTGTCCCTTCTTCCATGACGTCAGGTCGTCAGGGGTATAAAACAATCAGCCAACGCCATTACAGCAGTCTTTCTTGCCACGCGGTGCCCAAAGCAGAAGCAGTTGCAAGTGCCGGTCGGCGGACTCCTGAAATTTTAATTTTCGAGTTTCAGAACCGAAGTCTTCAACTAAAGCTAAGTATCCCATAGGGGAAACTTTTGCTTGCTCCTTATGATGTCAGTAAAAGTTAATAATTGCATTCCTTGTGGAAAGCAAATACCTCACAAAGATTTTAATTCGTACTGTATTCCTTGCATTGGTCCTGACCAGGACATACCTTGCTGTCGATTTTATGCCTTATTTAATCAGCACACTATCCATCGTCCGTATATTTTTGCCTCTAAATATTTCGGTTCTCGGTTTAATTATCCAGAAATGTCATCGGTTAGCCATCCGACTACCGGGATTATGAAAAAAACACAAAGATAAAGACAGAGACAGGCTGCCTAGGTCCAAAGCAGCCGACGATGCTTCTCCTAAGCCAGTCGCCAGTTCGCCGGTACTCAGTGAGGCGCTTTCACAGCCCCTGATACTCGCTACTTCTGATTCGCAGGCCTCTACTGAGACCTGTTTGGAGTCTGGTATGCCGCAAGATGCTTCAACTGTGGAACATGCGGATGTCTCTACCTTGGATGGGTCCGGCACCACTGTGCAGGCACCGGCTTCTGAAGGTGTATTCAGGCCTAATGACTTGCATATTAAACTGACGCCTCCTTCTTCATTTAGGCCTAAATCTCGAACCATGCCTAAGAAATGGGACACCCATACCACATGCTCAGGCCTCTATGCCTAAAAAACAAATGATAAGAATGGCTGAAGATCTTATAACTCTAATCAGGGGAAGCCACCCTCCCCCTTCTAAGAGACCTAGGACTGAAGTTGTTTATGAATCTTCTGACCAGGTTTCTGATTCTTCTGATGGTCTGGATTTACCCTTATCTACTTAAGAGGATTCTGATGTAGACGACTCTGTTCCTTCTGCTTTCCCTCCACAGGATTTTTCTTTTGGTGAAGCCTTGCATACTCTTAAGGGAGCATTTCCACTGAGAAAGCCAGGAATTTTCTGATTCAAAAAAGAGGCTTAGGGATTTCTTACTCCTGCCTCAGCATAGGCCTTTAGCTATACCTCCTATACTAGACATTGTTGATGATACCTTTTCAGAATCCAGTTTGACCCCTGATTCTTTACCTCCTGCTCCCAGAAAACCTGACTGATATTACAGGGTTCCTGATTCACACAAGTTCCATTTTGAAAATCCTATTGCGGATCCAGACACTATCTTACAGAGACCCAAGGGCATTAAGGCTTCTACTGCTAAAAATCCTACCCCTTCTGATAGAGACTCCAGGGCACTGGATGGATGGGGTAAGAAGGTTTACACTTCTGCAACCTTGGCCATTAGGGCTTTAAACTGCCACTTTCATATGTTAAAGTATCAACAACATGTTATTGGATTGCTTAAACAGAAAATCATGTTGATTCATGACTATGCTGAAAATAAAGAATTACAGGATTTAATGCAGTATGGATTTGATTCATTAGAGGCCTCTTGCAGGGCTGCGGTTACTGGGTCTGTGCTCAGAAGGCATGTTTGGCTTAAGGAGCAATCTTTGCCTGATCATGTTAAAGCTAAACTGTTGGATGCTCCCCTAAATCAGGACCGCCTGTTTGGCAACAAAGTTGAGGAAGTTCTTAAAAAGATGGAAGACAAAGCTAAATCTATGCAAACTGTTAAAGATTTCTTACAAGTTCAGCCTCCTAGATTTAGTAGGCATTGGCCCTCTAAGAATTGGTCCTTTCCAGCTCCTTCCAGGTATTCTCAATCCAAACCCAGACACAGCAGAAACCGCAGGGTGTTATGTAGTCCTATCTCGCCTCCATTATTACATGTGGGTTCGGAGCCGATCCTCGGCCGCTTAGAAGGTCTGAAAACTTCTGATTGGCTCATGGCTAATAGGTATCCCATGATGCATGCGCACATTCCCAGATCTCATTTGCCGCGTCTTCAGTCGGAAGCTTCTTTTGGTTGGCCGTGGCTAAGTGATTTAGTTCTTTATTATTCTGATTGTTTGAAGTTTTTTAACTTCATGTGAAGTGCTTTTCTTATTGCTGTTAGCCTTATTGTGATGACCGATTGTGTCAGTTTAACCGGACTTGACTTTTTCCTGGATTTGACTTTCTGCTATAAAATTTTGGGCCTGTTGGCCTTTTTTGTGTGTGTGTTCCCATGAGTGCGTGCATTTTACTAAACCATTTTACTTAGAGGTATTAGTCTGTTCCCCTTTCCTTTACACTAGGTTCATTTAAGTTAGAGAACGTAGTAAAATTTCCCTTGGTTGTTTGTTGTGAGAAACAGGGCTAGATCTGTTTAAGTTAGAGGATCTAGTTCCTCTCGTTGAGTGAGTGTGTTGCTTTTTCTCTTCACTCGTCTGTTGAGACTGCCATTATGTCTAAGGAACATAAAGAGCATAAACAGTCAGGATTTAAAAAGTGTACTAAATGCTCTTAAAAAATGTCCATCACAGATGGACATAGCATCTGTGTGTACTGTTTAGGGGCCGTACATCTTCAAGAGACTTGTCTTTTTTGCCATTCCTTTAGTCCTAGAGTGCTCCAGGAACGGAAGAATAAGTTGATTCTAAAAGTATTGTTAAAACCTTCTTTCAAGGAAGACCTAGCCAGCTCGTCCTCTTCTGCTAGGTCACATTATTCCAGTAAAGATAAGGGCAAGACCTCCAAAAGGTGTTCTCCACCCTCAACGTCTGTCTCTGAACCTCCACAGAAGTTACCTAAATCGGAGCTGGTATCTGTCTCTTCGAGTCCACTGTCCTCGGAGCCGATCAAGATTCTGGACATGGACATTGCAGTGTCGGCACCCAGTGCTTCGGTGCCGATCACCAGCAGTCCTCTTCGGAGCCGGTCTACAGACATTCCACTGGTCTCCCCTACTTTAAAATCACCTATATTACAGAGAGCAAGGTCTCCAGCTCTGTCCTCCAGGAGCTTTTCTGAAGAAGACATCGAGAGAGTGGTGCTCAGACTCCTTAAGTCGTCGGCCTTGCCAAAATTTTTATCGGCTCCGACCACTTCAGTCTCAGAGCCGACTCCTGTTACCGACCCTGCTCTGTTTCCTCCTTCAACCCAGATTGGGCCTTTGGCGCCAACGCTGTCGATATCGACTGTAGTGGTGTCCTCGGCTCCAGCACCCCAGGTGGTTGTCCCGGAGCCGAGCCCCGCTCCGACGCTGTCGGCGCCGTCTGAAGTGTCTAGGGTTCAAAGCTCTTCGGTCGGGCCTGAGGGGGACACTTGGAAACGAACCTCTTCGGTGATGAGTCTTCCTCTTGGTGCGTCGGCCCAAGTGAGCTCGGACCCTGCATCGTTCCTTTAGAGCCATCGGTGTCTATGCTATCCTTGGAGCCGAGGCGTCGTTCAGAGCCAGAGGAATCGGTTTTCGTGAAGATGAGGAGCATGTTGTATAGTTCATCCGTGCCACGTAGGAGTACCGATGCTATACTCCCTCAAGCGCCGACTACGGTCTCAGCATCTGCTCTCCCTCGGGATGGTAGAGACTCGCAGCCTCAGTACCCCTGTTTGGGTGGTCCCCGATCTTCCGAGACCTCCCCAGAAGACCCCACTGAGGAGCCCCCTTGGAAGAGATCATGTAAGAGGAAGCATGTAGACTCCCCTGATCAGTCTGTCACATCTGACACTGACCTCGATGAGTCAGAGGGGTCCCCTAAATCATCCTCTGAAAATGTCTCCTTTGCAGACATTTTGGAGATCCTCAGGCAGAGAGGCAGCTGGCCCACCGTTACCCCTTCCGATGAGGAGTCAGTGTACCTGAAGGCTTTTGGGTCTCAACACTCAGCTTCATGGGTGTCTCCTCCATTTGATGAATTGCTAGATCTCGTGAGTCAGAAGGCATGGCAGACTCCCGATGCCGTGGAACCAGTCCCCAGGAGGCCGAATAAATTTCTCTCTGCCCCTCAGGACAAAGAGTTTTTATCTAAGGGTTTACCTGTTGATGCCATGGTGGTGGCAGCGGCCACTAAGAAGGAGCTAGCAGAGACGACTTCTATCCATCCACCTAACAAGGAATCCCGGACGATGGATAGGTACGGGAAGCGTATCTTCTGTTCTGCGGTTTTTACACTCAGATCACTGAACTATTTATCACATTTTACGAGACTTCAGCGAGATCTCTTAAAGGAGTTAGGAGATACTCTTCAGGGTACCTAGACTGAAGCAGTCCCATCTACAGTGTCGGCTCAGTTGGCCACCCTCACATCTATTGTTAACTCCTCCATGCGGCTGACCTCATATGCAGCTGATGGTGCGAGTAGGGCAGCAAGTTCAGGAGTCTCATTAAGGAGACATTCCTGGATGCGTCTATGCAACTTTGCTGAGCCTTTCAAGTCAACATTCACAATGCTCTCATGGACAGATCCTCTCTTTTTGGACCCAGGGTGAAAGATACCCTCACCGTGTGTGAGCAGGAAGGAAAGACTCTCTCTGCCGTGGGAGTCAGTTTTACCGTTCCTTCTAGACCTTACCCTAAAAGTCAGAAGAGCGGCAAAATGTGGTTCAAGGAATCACAGAGACCTTTCCAGAACACCCAAGGTGATTCCTCCTTCAGATGCAGGGGTGGAGGATATAATGGTAGACATCGCCCTAGAGGCAGGAGAGGCCCACAAAATCAGGGAGGTCGCGATTCCTTTCGTGACCGGCCCTATCAGCGTTCCTGATGTGGAACCCGACTGTGCGTCTCTGGAGCCGGTCGGAGGTCGCCTGTCCTCGTATCCAGAAGCCTGGCTAAATCTCACTCAAGACAAGTGGGTACAAGACATCATTACCAGAGGTTACTCTGTACCCTTTTCCCATCCTCCACGCCCTCCCAAAAGGATCCCAGATGTACCACCCAATCACAGGGATCAAGCGGCTATAGAGATAGAAAACTGCTATTAAAAAGCGCCATCCAAAAGGTCCCAACAGACCAGACAGGATTCGGAACATACTCCAGGTTTTTTTTAGTTCCAAAAAGAACAGGGGATTGGAGACCCATCCTAGACCTCAGCAGGTTAAACGAGCATGTAAAGAAGTCCAAGTTCTGAATGGTCACTCTGCAATCCATACTCCCTTTGTTGGGGAGAGACAGCTGGATGTGCTTAATAGATCTCCAGGATGCCTACTACCACATAAGGATGGACAAAGCATCAAGGAGCTACCTACGCTTCCAGCTGGGAGCCAATCATTAACAGTTTCGGGCGCTGCCCTTTGGTCTCACCACAGCCCCCTGGGTGTTCACCAAGTGCATGGCAGTAGTCACAGCTCATTTGCGGCATCAGGGAATCCAAGTCTTTCCATACCTGGAGGATTGGCTCCTGACCAGGCATTGCCTAATTCAATCAAGAGATTTCACAATCAAGCTCTGTTGCCAGTTGGGAATCTCGATAAACTGGAAAAAATCCTCTTTTTTGCTCACTCAGTCTATAACTTTTATAGGAGCAAACATAAACACGGTCGAGATGTCAGCCAGACTGCCTACAGACAGAATACAGAATCTTAGCAACAAATTTACAGAACACTTCCCCTTCAAAGAGCAAAGCGAAGGTGGTGTTGCAGCTTCTCAGGACTATGGCATCAACCATAACCTTGGTACATTTAGCAAGACTACATATGAGAATACTCCAATGGCTTCTGTCATCCCAATGGTCATTTCAACAGTTGCCCCTACATCATCAGATCCTGATTACAAATTCTTGCAAAAAGGACCTACGTTGGTGGATTCAACCAGGTCAACTTACCACAGAGACTCCCTTTGTACCGCACCGACCCGTTGCCACTGTGACCACAGATGCCTCTCAGATAGGGTGGGGGGGGCATTATCTTGGCAGGACTGCCCAAGGCACATGGCAAGAGCAGGAGACCCATCTGCATATCAGTGTCCTAGAGATGAGGGCGGTGCTTCTAGCGTTGCAAGCACTTCACGACCTTCTTCCTCTAGGGACGATAGCTATCCAGACCGACAACATGTCAGTTGTCTGGTATCTAAACATACAAGGGGGGAACCAGATCATACCCCTTATGTCGAGAAGCCATGCGAGTTTGTGATTGGGCGATTTCTTCCCAACACTTTCTTGTTGCAACGCATATCCCGGGGACTTCCAACGTAATAGCAGACAAGCTAAGCAGGGCAATTTTGTTACCTCACAAAAGGTCCTTGAGCCAGAAAATAGCCAGCATGATCTTTCACAAGTGGGGACAACCCTCCCATCAACACCAGATGCAGCACCTTTTTCTCTCTCATCCCCCTTCCGGGGGAGTCACCAAGAGATGCACTAGTCCACGATTGGCCCCCGGGACTCCTTTATGCTTTTCCTCCTTTTCCACTCATTCCCAAGGTCATACAGAAAGCAATGCTGTTGGGAAGCAAGATGATCCTCATCACGCCTTACTGGCCTTGTCAGATGTGGTACCCTTTTCTCGGGCCTCACCTGTTGGATTGTCCATGGACGCTGGACCCAGTGCCAGACCTTCTGACGCACATGTCAGGTTCTCTTCACCCAGTCTCCACACTCTCAAACTAACAGCATGGCTGCTCCAGTTCCATCACTAGTCAGGCTTCATGATTTGTCTCCAGCTGTAACTCATATTACCTCTTCTCACAAGCCTTCAACCAAAAAATTGTATCATAGTAAATGGAAAAGATTTTCCATATGGACACACAATAGAGAAGTTGATCCATTTAAAGCTCCCATTACTATTGTTCTAGAGTTTCTTTCTGAACTCTTTCACCAAGGTTCAGTGGCTGCTGCACTGCGAGTTCAACTAGCAGCAATATCTCATTTTCATGTGGGGATTAATGATTCCAGTCTTATGTCTCACAAACTGTGCAAATCCTTTCTTAAGGGTTCCACGATGTTGACACCTCCTGTACAAGACCTCATTCCACCTTGGGACCTGAATTTAGTTCTGTCCAGACTTACTCTGCCACCCTTTGAGCCAGCCCATAGTTGTCAGTTGGAGTTTCTGTCTTGGAAGACTCTTTTTCTGGTAGCAATAACCTCAGCCAGACGAGTTTCTGAATTACAAGCTCTGTCTGTTAAACCTCCATACTTAATTTTTCACAAAGATAGGGTCTCTCTCTCCGGACCAACCCTTCCTTTATTCCTAAGGTCTGTTCTCAATTTCACTTAAACCAAACAATTGAATTGCCAGTGTTCTTCCCTAATCACTCCAGCAAAGCAGAGTATACATTCCAAAAAATAAATCAAACGGCCAACTTCCTCCAATATACCAAGGTCCAAAAAAGAAAAAGCCAAAAAGGAGAACTGATGCTGACTGTTTAAAATTTATTCACAACTCCACGCAATTGAATAAAATGAATATAATGAACGCTTTTAATCACCTGCGTTTTCGTCCTAAATGGACTTCATCAGATAAAACAAACATATTGCAATCATCCTTCTTATACCAAATTCATTCTACCCTAACCAATCATTTCGTACGTGTCATTTTAAATGCACAAATGAACTTTCACATTTCATTAATATTAAGAGTATATGTCACCATTATTCTTAAAATAATACATTAAAAATCTTTATTCATAAATACTTTAAAAACTTATAAAAATCAGTATTATATTAAAAAATTCTTTTGAAAAAGCATGGAGTCTTGAATAAATTTTAAACAGTCAGCATCAGTTCTCCTTTTTGGCTTTTTCTTTTTTGGACCAGAGTATACATTCCACCAATCGGATGTTCACAGGCAACTGCATTTCTATATCCACTGGACCAAGGAATTTAGAAAATCAGATCAGCTGTTTATTCAGAACAGCTGTTTATTTCCTTTGCTGAGGCGAGAATGGGCTTGCCAGTTTTCAAGGTTACACTTTCAAACTGGATCTCTAGTTGTATTTCCTTTATTTACAGTTCTCAAGGAAAGGAGTTACCCTTTAAAGTTAAGCGCATACCATCATGTCCTTCTGATTTCCAAGCCAGCACACCTATTGATAGTATTTGTGCAGCAGCAACATGGGCTACCCCTCATACCTTCATTTCCCATTATAAATTGGATGTAACTTCCAGGGGTAGAGCTTTGTTTGATTCCACGGTACTCAGGAGTATTTTCCAGTGAGCCACCCATTCAAGATACTAGGGACGCTGTCCCACATGTAATAATGGAGCCAAGATAGGACTACATAACATAAAGAAGTTATGTACTCACCATAACGTTCCATGTATGTAGTCCATCTCGCTGAACATTATTACGAACCCACCCACCAACCCCCTTCCTGGAGGATCTGGATACAGTTTTTTTCCCTTTCTATAGTTGATTTTTACCACAAGGGCTCCTTTTTATTACAGTTTATTCTTCCGGGCCTTTGTTCCTTTTTCATGTCTGATTCTGGTAGACTAGTAGCAAACAAGATCTGGGGAATGTGTGCATGCATCATGGGATACCTATTAGCCACGAGTCAATCAGAAGTTTTCAGGCTTTCTAAGCGGCCGAGTCGGAGCCGAGGATCGGCTCCGAACCCACATGTAATGATGTTTGGTGAGATGGACTACATACATGGAACGTTATGGTGAGTACATAACTTTTTTTTTCAGTCCCAGGGGACATACAAGACTAACCAGTGCGGGTTTCCACATCCAAATCTGGGAGTAATAAGACTCCCCCCTATGCAAAACTGTTGCAATGATTTGCTTTTAAAACTTCCAAGCACTTCCCAACTGAATGCTCCTTTAGGTGGAAATATTGGTCTGCAGGCCAAAAACTGGGAACTCATTACCCAGGACAAATGGGTTTTAAATATAGTGTCCCAAGGGTACAGATTTCACTCCACACGTTACCAACACCTAGCGGATGGACAGATCTACCCCCAAATCAGTGGGCAGAGGCCCAAAATCAAGTACTCTCTCTCTTAAGCTTGGGGGCTATTAATTTGGTACCAGAAGAGGAAAAGGGACAAGGTTTCTATTCGAGACTTTTCCTGGTACCCAGTAAAGACAAGACATGGCGTCCTATCCTGGACCTTTCTACTCTAAACACCTGTTTGGTGATTCCAAAATTCAAGATGCTGACTCTTCACCAGCTCCTTCCTATGCTAGGCAAAGATGCATGGTTGGCAACACTAAACTTAAAAGAAGCATACTGCACATCCCTATCAGGGAGTCTTGCAGAAGATAGCTATGCTTCAAAGCAGGCGACATGCACTATCAGTTCTCTGCACTGCCGTTGGCGTATCTACTGCGCCCAGGGTATTCACAAAGTACGTAGCTGCAGTCATTGCATTTTGCAGGCAAAGAAATATTCAAATATACCCTTACCTGGACGATTGTCTGATTCAGGCAGAAAGCCAGGACATATCATCTGGCCTTTGTTCAGAGGGTGCTGACTTGTCTGGGGTACAAAATAAACGAAAAGAAATCACACCTGGTACCCTGTCAACAAATTATATTCTTGGGAACAAGCTTGAATACAACTTCCCAGATGGCTTTCCTCACGCCAGAGAAACAGATTCATTTGACAACCTACTTCGAACAAGTGGCCACAACAACCCAGTTATCTGCAAGGCAAATACTGCAAGCCTTGGGGTTCATGGCCTCCTGCATTCTTCTAATTCCATATACAAGGCTGCATATGAGGAAACTACAATAGTATATAAAAAGCCTATGGTGTCAACATTCTCAGGATCTAGAAGCAATGATTCCTATCATAGCTTGCCTACATCAAGAATTCCTTTGGTGGGCAGAGGCCTGCCACCAAAACAGGGGTCTACCATTCACACTCCCTCCTGCCGCAGAAACTTTAACAACAGACGCATCAGACTATGCATGGGGGGGGGGGGGGGCTCACCTGGCAGGGAAGTGCATTCAGGGCAAATGGAACCCAAATCAATTGCACTTGCACATAAATCAAAAGGAAATGTTAGCTGTACAAAATGCTGTGACAGCCTTCAAGGACCACATTCTTCCAGGACAACTAATGGTAAAGACGGACAACACCACTGTCATGTGGTACATAAACAAGCAGAGGGGGGGTACACATTCTTACCCCCCTCTGCAGACTAGCCATGGCATTGTGGAACACAGCCTTAAGCTACCAAGTGAATCTACAAGCTCAATTCCTGCCAGGAAAACTAAATACACTGGGAGACGGACTAAGCAGAAACCTCATGGATCCACACAAGTGGAAACTGGAACCACGGATTTTCAACATCTTGACAAGCAAAAGGGGAAGCCCAGATATAGACCTGTTTGCCTCCTCCCAGAACCATCAATTGGAAAATTTTGCACAAGGTTTACAACTATTTTTAATATACACAAATTAAATAATTATTGCATCATACATAGTAGTATTATATTAAAAAATCTGGGCGATAATAACTGGTACTATGTAGTTGTTAGTTATAGGCTTGATTAGATAGGTGGTCATATTGTTTCTAGTCACTAGGGTTGTATAATAGTTAGGTTCTTGGAAGCGTGCTTGTTCATAAAAGCTGCTACTTAAATTAACCCAATTTTATCTGGCTGGTGTTTAGTATCCAGCATTTGATATGCATTAATACGATTTTAGTATTTTAAAGTTTCGATCATTTGCCAAGTAAAATATGGCTTTTATATACTTGGATGTGCATAGCTATTTAACATAGTGGCGACACATTTTATTGTTTCTATTTAGGTAATTGTATCTAAAAGAATGTTAATTGGTTGGGATAATTGATTTATTATTTACTGGTTTTGTATAAAAAGCAAGGTTTTTTGAAAGTCATTTGTCTGAAGAAGTTGGGGCAGGGACCCCTTCGAAAGCGCTTACAATAATAATAAATTTTGTTATTTTACACCCGCTGGTCATCGAGTTACTTATTCCGCTTGCGCTTGAATCCAGGTGGCTTTTGTTTCTGAAGTGCTGAACTTTTATACTGTTTGTTAGTCTTTGTTCAGAGGGTGCTGACTTGTCTGGGGTACACCATAAACGAAAATAAATCACACCTGGTACCCTGTCAACAAGTTATATTCCTGGGAACAAGCTTGAATGCAACTTCCCAGATGGCTTTCCTCACGCCACAGAAACGGATTAATTTGACAACCTACTTCAAGCAAGTGGCCACAAAAACCCAGTTATCTGCAAGGCAAATACTGCAAGCCGTGGGGTTCATGGCCTTCTGCATTCTCCTAATTCCATATACAAGGCTGCATGTGAGGAAACTGCAATGGTATATAAAAAGCCTATGGTGTCAACATTCTCAGGATCTAGAAGCAATGATTCCTATCATAGCTTGCCTACACCTAGAGTTCCTTTGGTGGGCAGAGGCCTGCCACCAAAACAGGGGACTACCATTCACACTCCCTCCTGCCACCCAAACTTTAACAACAGACGCATCAGACTATGCATGGGGGGCTCACCTGGCAGGAAAGTGCATTCAGGGCAAATGGAACCCAAGTCCATTGCACCTGCACATAAATCAAAAGGAAATGTTAGCTGTAGAAAATGCTGTGACAGCCTTCAAGGACCACATTCTTCCAGGACAACTAATGGTAAAGACGGGCAACACCACTGTCATGTGGTACATAAACAAGCAGGGGGGGTACATATTCTTACCCCCTCTGCCGACTAGCCATGGCATTGTGGAACACAGCCTTAAGCTACCAAGTGAATCTGCAAGCTCATTTCCTGCCAGGAAAACTAAATACACTGGCAGACGGACTAAGCAGAAACCTCATGGATCCACACAAGTGGAAATTGGAACAAAGGATTTTCA
Source organism: Protopterus annectens (assembly GCF_019279795.1). Classification (NCBI taxonomy): domain Eukaryota; kingdom Metazoa; phylum Chordata; order Ceratodontiformes; family Protopteridae; genus Protopterus; species Protopterus annectens. The sequence continues at coordinate 96,108,809 of NC_056725.1, read as the reverse complement.
ACATCGTGACAAGCAAATGGGGGAGCCCAGATATAGACCTGTTTGCCTCCTCCCAGAACCATCAATTGGAAAATTTTGCACAAGGATTCCCCACAAGCTAGCTTGGAAAGTGGATGCTCTATCCTTCAGCTGGACAAATCTATCAGTTTATGCCTTTCCTCCTCTGTCTCTGCTCTCCAAGGTACTACTAAAGATCAAACAAGACAATCCAAGGATGATTTTAATTGCCCCAGACTGGCCACGCCAACACTGGTACCCCCTCTTGCGCAGTGTGTCACGCTTGGCCCCATGGCACCTGCCACAGACCCCTTCCCTGTTGTCTCAGCAGGAGAACCAGATTCTGCACCCTCAGCTGCAAATCCTGAACCTAGCAGCCTGTCTAATTACCTAATCTCTCCTTTACCACCCCTCAGTAAATCAGTGATGGATATCATTTTAGAGGCAAGGAGGCTTAGTACTAGAAACCCTTATGCTGCAAAATGGAAAAGATTTTGTGCCTGGAACCAATCTCAAGGGATGAGCGCAGCAGTGCCCAATTTACCTCAGATTCTACAATACTTGACTGGAATGCTTCATAAGGGCTTGTCCTTTTCCTCCAACAGAATTCATACCTCAGCCATTTCAGCTCATTATAGCACAGAGCCTTCCCTCTTCTCTCACCCACTACTCAAGCAGTTCCTCAGAGGGGCCGAAAATGTAAGGCCACCCAGGACAGCTCCAACTCCAGCCTCTGACCTTAACTTTGTCTTGGAGAAACTCACTCTTCCTCCTTTCGAGCCGGCTGCTACTGCAGGTTTAAAATTCCTTTCTTGGAAAACAGCTTTCCTTTTAGCAATCACTTCAGCAAGAAGGGTATCTGAATTACAGGCCCTTATGGCAGTGGAGCCTTTCATCATCTTTCATGCGGATAGGGTGTCCCTCAGAACAAACTCCTCCTTCATGCCTAAGGTGGTATCCAGTGTGGCTCTTAATCAGTCCATTCATTTGCCTACCTTCTTTCCTAACCCACAGAACAAAGGGGAATGGATACTGCACTCCTTAGATGTGCACAGACAACTTAGATTCTACTTGGACAGGACTGAACCTCCAAGGAAATCTGAACAACTGCTGGTGGAATTTGTTGCAGGGACAGAGGGGAAAGCTATTTCAAAGCAAACTATTTCAAAATTGATATGCCAATGCTTTAATTTCTGCTATAAGCACCATGGTAACCCTATCCCTCAGGGCATCAGACCCCATTCAACCAGGGCTGCATCTACCTCTACAGCCTTTCTCAGGGGCGTCTCTTCCAGGCACATCCTAGAAGCTGCTACCTGGAGTTCTGTAAATACTTTCACCAAGCATTATCATTTGCCAATTTTCTCTAAATCCAGAGCTGGCTTTTCCACTGCAGTCTTGCAGGGCCTTATAGCTGGTCCTAATTTTATTTAAGTTCCTCCTCCCAACCTTAGCTTTGGGAATCTACCCAAATGTAATGACTGCAACAGTGAAACATGAAAAACATAGTACAGTTGTGTACACTTACCATAAATGTAAATGTTCGAGTGTATTCACTGTTGCAGTCCTGGTTACCGTACCTACAGCCCCCTTTCTTCTTTTGGCTATACCTCTACTCTCCCTTCCTATGCTCAAAAGCTGTTTGGTGTATTTGCTTTTTTGTTGGAGTTATATCCTTGTATTTAAAGATTTATTTGCATCCCATTAGGGGGGCACCTGACATCTGGGACAAGAAAAACTGATGTAATGGCGTCGGCTGCAAGTTTTATACCCCTGACAACTTGACGTCATGGAAGAAGGGACAGCAAACGACGCAGGACCCAGGACTTTGTTAATCAGGCCGACTGAGGGCTACTGCAAGCAGATAACCCAAATGTAATGACTGCAACAGTGAATACACTTAAACATCTACATTTATGGTAAGTGTACACAACTGTACTTTTTCTTCCCCAACTATGGCAACAAGGCAAAATATATGCTACACCAACTGGATGTACATTGTGTTTCTACTTGCATAGGACAAAGGACTTCAGAAAATCTGACCAATTATTTGTATCCTTTTCAGACTTAAAGAAAGGTGCTCCTGTGTCTAAAGTCACTCTTTCAAAACGGCTGTCAAGTTGTATTACCTTTGCTTACCAATCTTGAAACAAAGAACTTTCTCATAAAGTAAAAGGTCATTCTACAAGTGCCATTGCAACCTCTTCTGCCTTTTGGGCAAGACTACCAATTAATATTATTTGTGCTGCAGCAACATGGGCACGGCCTCATACCTTTAGCACTCATTACAAAGTGGATTTGGCTTCCAGGAACAGGGCCTCCTTTGGGTCCACTGTTTTGAAGAATATTCTCCCTTGAGCCACCCAAGAAAGATGGTGCTAGGGCCGCTGTCCCAACCTGCTAAGAATGAAGGCAAGATAGGACAACATTACATAAAAAAGTTATGTACTCACCATAACATTCCATGTGTGTTGTCCATCTCGCCTTCATTCTTACATCCCACCCTCCTTTCCCCAGCCCTTTGCTCCTGGAAGACCAAGCCAATGCAGTTGGTTGTTAATGTTCTCTGGCCTTCTTCATTGGTCTAAAACATATTTAATGGCCGTTATTTAGCTATATCTGCAAACAAGATCTGGGGGGGGCTCTCCTAGTGCATGATGGGATAGGGTTTTGGCCATGATCTAGTGGAAGACCTCGAGCTTTTGTTTAGGCCGAGTTGAAACCGAGGATCGGTTCTAAACCCAACCTGCTAAGAATGAAGGCGAACTGGACAACACACATGGAACGTTATGGTGAGTACATAACTTCTTTTTTTATATAGTGCAAGCAGGTTTATGATTACTACACAATACTGGAACCATATTGTAGGGAGAAAAGCAACCTAAGAGTTTTGTTAAACTGTAGGAGAAGGTGGAGTTTTCCTTTAAGTTTTGAAAGCTGGCTGGCTGTTATATCCTTATTTTATTTATTTATTTTACTTTACATTTTTTTACCAGGGTGGTCTGACTGGGTCTACAGAACCCATTTTCATCAGGGGCCCGGGGAGAAAAGCTCCACATACAGTGCAATACAAATACAGTACAATCCAATACAGTAAAGATGACATTAGAAATACTATACAAAAAATAAGTTGGAAAAACTTGCTACAAGATGTTGCAATATAGACAATTCTATACAGGTACAACATTGCAGACGATAATAGTCAACTCTCATCATACATGATGTAAGATAGTGTCCAAAAAAAAAAGTAAGTAGGTAGTGCAGTGTATGACATTGACTGTTATAGCACATGCATAACAGAATGTTAGTTTTATTTAGGAAAATAGTAGCCAGAAAGTTAGTGATGCTGATAGATGGTGAGAGAGAGAGTTAAGAAGAATAGAAACAATAAAGCCTGAGCAGTAGCTTAAGGATATGATATAGAAGCATAGAAGGCGTTAGAAGAGCTTTATTACGATCTTGTAGCCTGTGAGGGATTGAAATCTGACAGAAGAGGAAGACTTGAGCTTTATGCAGGAGCAGAGCCATGTATTTGTGAGATTATTTTTTTAAAAGAGGCTTTGAAATGGGTTAGGCCAGGCATAGACCTGGTAGCTAGAGGTAGTGAATGAGAGTGGCCAGATTTTCTTGTGGGTTTTATGATACCTAAGAGATTTTTGTTTTCTGATCGTAGGGATCGATTTGGTGTGTAAGGTGTGACTAGACTGGCTAGTGCAGGGCAGGCAGTATGCTTGAAAATAAGGTGGTGCAAGGTGGATAGCTGAATAAAGGTAAGTTGGTTGGGGAGTTCAAGCCAGTTTAATTCTAGGAGTGATTTACAGTGGGGTGTGTGATATTTAGAAGTTGTGGCAAACTTTGCAACTTTGTTGTAGCACTGTTCCAACTTGCTTAGTGTAGAATTTTGTAAGTTGGTTAAGATAGCAGAGCTGTGGTGGTGCAGTGGTAGTGTTATTACTTCACAGCAAGAGGTTCTCCCATTCGATTCTTGGCTGGAGCGCCTTCTGTGTGGAGTCTGCATGTCCTCCGCGCTGTCGGGTGGTGTTCGAAAGACGTGCAGAATGGGCATGCCTTCGCTGAAGGTTGGGCGTCGAGCTGGCACCCCTCGGCACCCATAAAAAATCTACTGCCAATCATTAGCAGACTGGAGTTCGCTGTGGCGATCCCTTACCGGGAAAAGCCGAAAGAAGTTAAGATGGGGCACCATAAAGAAGGGAGGGAAGTAAAAATGTTTTTGCAAGGGTAGTTTTGGTTGCTGCAGTAAAGAAATGTTTGTTTCTATATAAGAGTCCCAGCTTTTGATGAGTTTTCTTTATATTTTGCTGTATGTGGGGGTCAAAAAGTTTGGTTTCCTGCACTATTTCTACGGCACTGTTGTCAGATAAAAGGATGTTGAAATGATCAGTGACATGGGGAGGTGTTTTTGGGATGAAAGAGTACTAGTTTTGTCTTCTTTAGATTAAGAAAGAGTTGGGCATTTCTTAGCCAGGATTTGACTGCAGTAAGGCACTGCTGACTTTTTGAGAGTAGTTCTGGTAGTGATTGAGCAGTGCAGAGTATGATGGAATCATCAGCGTATTGAATGAAACATCCGCGGTGGTGCAGCGGTAGCATTGTTGCCTCACAGCAAGAGGTTCTCCCGTTCAATTCTTGGCTGGAGTGCGGGAGTGCCTTCTGTGTGGAGTCTGCATGTCCTCCCCGCGGTTGGGTGGAAGTTTGAAAGACATGCATAAATGGGCGTGCCTTTGTTGAAAGTTGAACGTCGAGCTGGAACCTCGGCATTCATGAAAATCTACTGCCAATCATTAGCGGACCGGAGTTCCGCTGTGGCGACCCCTAACAGGGAAAAGCTGAAAGACAAACAAACAAACATCAGCGTATTGAATGAGGGTCCCAGGGTGAGAGGCAGTGTGAAGGTTGTTTGTGAAAATGTTGAAGAGTAGGGTTCCTAGGATGGAGCCTTAGTAGACTCCGGTAGGTTTGTGGAGAAAGGATGAGAGTTCATTGGACCATTTTGCTGCTTGTTTGCGATCCTTGAGGTAGCTTGTCAGCTGAGGTTGAGGAGGGTTTTAGTTTTTATAGCAGTTTCTTCATGGTGTCAGTGGGTATGGGCTGAAATGCGAATGGGGTCTGTATGACATTTTGTTGAGTGCGGGGGTTAGTAATAACAGGGTTAGAAGTAGTTGATGGCCTGGGGTTCAGTGTCAGAATAGGTTGAAGGGTGGTGGGGTCCAGCATTGAGGATGTTAGCAGGGCTGAAATTGATTTTATGACGCGCTTGTTAAAGTTTTCGGCTATTTGTGATGGAGGGGTATCAGGTGTTAGGGTGTGCTCTCCATTTCTTATCAGGATATAACCCATATAGCTATGGCTTCTATAATAGTGAGCATATGAACATCGATTGTTATGGTAAGTTTACTTACACAACCACACTTACACTTTGTTATTTCTTGATTTGCAGCAAGGTGTTTGTTGCTAGTTTGACAGTGAACTAGGATGGTGTTGACACTTGTGTGGCTGTGTAACTGCTGTATTATGTTACTGTTGTATTTCGCTGTTAAAGATGCTGAACTCTGGTAAAGAAGGAATATCTAAGTAATGACTCATCAAAGAGGGCTCACAAATAGATTATTTGAAGAACATCTTTGTTCTTTTTGGTAAGTTTTAGTAATTGCCTACAGTCAGTATAGGAAAAATAAACTTTGATTTCATTCTTCATCTTGTACTGTCCAGAAATGTTTAATTGGCCATTACTTTTTTATGACTTTACAGGAGGATCCTGATCAGATGGTACCCGATATATTCTCTGCATCCTCTGACTTATTACAGTCTGCATTTTCACTTGATCACTGTTATCTCTCAACTAAGTGTACCACAACTGAGGATTGCTGCTCCATTTCAGGAGTCAAGACTTCAGTCTCTGCCTGCAGTAAATACCCTCTGAAAGAGGTAGGAGAGATGACCGTGCATTCAATAAGTGCTGCAGTGAAGTAGCAAGGTTTTAATGAGTATGTAGATTCACTGCTTAGGATTCATAAATTAAGTGTTGCATGCCTGTGTAGAGCTCAATGGAGTGAAGCTCAGTGATGTAGCAAGGGTGAGTGAATGGAGCATGTGCCCTGGGAGCAAGGTGTTAAGAGGGCACAAACCTGAAGAGCCATTGTTGCACTCTTCTTTCTGTACCAGCATTTCTGAATCAGTACAGAAAACAACTTCAAACCTTTTCTTTTTCTCTTCCATTGAAGAGCTGTGGCAAAGAGTGTGTGTGTGTGGGGGGGGGGGGTCTGGGAGGAGGCATGTGCTTCATACTGCCATGAGCAGTCTTATCAGAGCTGCCCCCCCTTTTTGTTTTGATCTTCTATTTGAGCAAGGTGGTGGGGTGATAATTCAGGGACTCACCCAGGGAGCTTATTGAGCCAGCTACACCCCCTGGTTAAGCATGTAGAGCATTATGTCCCAAAACTAATCAGACGTATCAAGACTGGTGTAAAATGACATCCTGCCATGTTCAGCTCTGACTGCTTGGCTGATGTAAAAAAAGATTCTGCACACCTCAGTACACAGTACAACAGGAAACAGAGTAGTAGGAGAAAGAATTTTAAAAAAATAGCTTACAATGCATGCCTACCTCTCTCTCTGCATCTCTTTCTCTCTCTATATGTATATTATATACATATATATATATATATATATATATATATATATATATATATATATACATATACATATACATATATATACATACACGTGTGTGTATGTTTGTATGTATATATATCTATATATATATATATATATATATATATATATATGTATGTGTGTGTGTCTGTGTATGTATATATATCAAACGAAGCTCCTCATTAGCACTCTTGATGATTGGATGGGAGATAGGAAATTCACCCCGGGGATCACTTCTGTGGCTCTGTTTGACAGGGGCACAGGAAAATAATTTTCTTGTGTGGCAAAAGTCAGGGTACCGTTTGGCTAGGCTTATGTAGGCCCTAGGCAATAGCCTAGTACCTACCTATGAACCTATATATATGTATGTATGTGTGTGTGTGTGTGTGTGTGTATATATATATATATATATATATATATATATATATATATATATATATATATATATATGGGTCCACTACAGAATCCTGAAAGCTCATAATCCCGAAGCCCAAAATCCTGAGACCAAAATCCCGAAAATTCAAAATCCCGAAAGCCCAAAATCCTGAAACTCAAAATCTTGAAAACACAAAATGGACATACTGACGTCATTGTGGCTTTGCTATTGTTAGCCCTGTGGTGTTAGGTCATGCGTTGGGTTCAGGTAAGTGTGCGGTTGGTTTTATGTTAGGGTTAGGGCGGTTTAAGTGAATTAGGGTTAGGCAGGTTAGGCATGTATGCAATAGTGACAAATATTGGGGTTGGGGCGGTTTAAGTGAGTTAGGGTTAGGGCGCGGGTCAGGTGAGTGTGCGATAGTGATGGACCTTAGGGTTAGGGTCAGGGTCAGTTGGTAGATATTAGTGTCTTTATAGTGACATATTAGCATTATTTGTGTTTGCAGGATTTTGAGTTTCAGGATTTGGGGCTTTCGGGATTTTGAATTTTCGGGATTTTGGTCTCAGGATTTTGGGCTTCAGGATTATGAGCTTTCAGGATTCTGTAGTGGACCCATATATATATATATATATATATATATAGATATAGATATAGATATATATATATATATATGTGTGTGTGTGTGTATGTATATAAACATACATATATACACAACGCACAGACACACGCGCACGCACACACTCTGCTCAAATCTCTGATAGTAGATGATGCATTCATGGTTACTTTGATGAGAAACATGGTAAATGACTGGCGGTCTGCCACTGCAGGTGTTGCATCCCTGGCCATGGAAAAATCCAGATGCAGAGTGGCTGGGCACATGCCAACCCTACTTTGCGTAATCTTTTTCTCAGTCGACTTCCCTTTCGGTTATAGTCAGACAGCCTGCCATTCCTGGCCTTTGGCAGTCTGATGGTCATGGACACTGACACTCTTCAAGTTAAACTCCTATTACCCGTCATCACACTGCTGTTGAAAGTCCCTTAATTCTACCCCCTTTGGTATTCCCTGTAGTCACACTGCATACCATGTCTGCTTGTGGCTGTCATTGAGATCACGGAGAGGTAATCAGTCTCAATCCTGAAGATCTGTGCTTTCCTTACCACAGACAGTATCAAACCCTGAGACTGAATGGTGTCATAATCAACCCACCACAAAGGACATTGCAAATGGTGATGGCACAACAGCTGTGTCCCAGCATTGAACTTTGTAATCCCTGACTTCCCGCAAATTGCTAGTAGTGTATGTTGGTATAAAATTCACCTTTCGTGGCCCACCCCATATTTATAGTGTTGCTGACTTCTACCACTGTGTCACCATCATCCAGATGTGCAAGGGAAGATTACCATTTCCTGCCCACCCTAATCTGCTTGGATCTGTCTGTGTATGATGCACAGCATGGTTGGTCCATACACTACCTTATATGGCCTGGATGTGGTAGTGGGTGCATCACTGCATGATTTTATGCTGTGTTGTCTTTTTCATGACTCATAGTTGTGGACCAGAGACTGCCTGTTTGCCACTGCTACAGTGAATTGCACCCACTTCTGCCTTGCCTGTGGTAACAGCACTGTCTGTTTGTCTCAAACCTTTACACTCTGCAGTTCTGCTGATGATCCTACTGCTGCAGCAGTCCCTGCTAAGATGTTTCCTTGCTACTGTAGTGGCTTCTACAGTGCATATTAAGCAACACAGCACAAAGGTTATACCTTGGTTTGTGGTGCAGTTTGCAGTTTCCCACCTGATGTGTTAAAGTAGCAGAAGCCTTCCTACAATTGTCCAGATATATGAAACCCATTTTCATGTATTTCTGCACTGAGCTGTGTGATATGTCATCTGTTCTGTGGTCTGGGGGAATTGAAAATGTTGATCATCTTCCACAGCTCCAGAGCTTATCAAACAGCACATAACAGTCACATCATTGTATGTGACCTGCTCCTGTGTTACAGGATATGTTTGTATACTTCCATCTGTAACTAACCTGTTTGTGCTTTGCTGACTAGATGACCACATGGGTAGTCCCAGTGACTCATGAGAACTGCCTGGTGGTGCATGGTCACATTAAATATAATACCTGCCATTTTAAATAATACCCCGGACATTATCAACCATCTGGCAGTTCAGGGAGTGGAAGCCCTTCCTATTAATGTACTGTCAGTCTTGTTTGACCAGGTTGGGCCTTGATATCATTGTGCGTGCAATTTTTGGCTTCCAGAACATCAGTGAAATGATCTGTGCTGTATTATGCACTCATAGCCACATAATGATGGCCCTCTCCTCTGTAGTCCAGTAGAACCAGGTTTGCTCTTCATATGACCAGTGTGATGAAAATGCCAACATGTAATAGTAAATCAGTGTAATTTTTCAGAGTCATTATTCATGTTTTGAAGGTATGATATTACTTTCTGAGCTTGTAGAGGAAGACTAGAGAATGTAAAAGCTGTGCTAAATGTAAAAGAAACGTTCAGTATAAGGAAGCCAATAACTTTATTTGCCGACTCCAGCTTCTAGTGTTGTACTCATCAGATTATATTTTAAGGTATGTAAATCTAACTGCTCTTGTAGTTTATATTAGCCTATGAAGACAATATTTATGCAGAGGAGCCTTTTAGTTGTGATTTTATTTTCAAAGTGTCATGATTTGCAGTGTTGAGTACTACACTTTCAATAGGGGAATGTTCACCACAGTCCCAAATTCTTTTTTACTGCTCAGGATGCTCATATCTAGTCCTTTCTCTTGTTACTGGAAATTGCTCATGTGCATTGCCTAGGAAGCATAGGTCTATGTTATACATTCAGTAAATTAAATTCCTTGATCATTGTCAGTATTATAATAGAGCTTGATATCTCTTCATGTTCATATTTTCTTCAAGAAAAACTGTCAAACTCTCTAAACTGCCTTTCCATATTAAAAAGACATCGTCCACAAAACGTTTATAATACCTAAAATTCTCTCCAAACACCATGTTGTTCATTACATAGGTGTGTTCCCAGTAGGCCATTACAATATTCGCATACGAGTTGGCACATGGTGTCCCCATTGCCACTCCATTGACTTGTAAGTAGTATTTATTCCCGCAAGTAAAAGCATTATGGCTGAGTATAATTTCTAATAGTGTGACAATTCTAATAACCTCTTCTCTGGGATTATTTTTACTAATTAGGAACAGCCTCACATATTCTAGGCCTATATTGTTAGGAATATTAGTAAATAAAGAAGTAACATCTAATGTAACTAGATATCAATCAAAAACATTAACATCATTATGTGTGTAATCTGACAAAGTCTCTAAAATATGCTGTGTATCTCTAGTTTTTCTTGAATATATAAATGACACCACTAGTTTTCTTAAGTTTACAGCTAAGTTCTCTAAGGAAGAGATTGATTTTCTTGATTTCTCTATTATGAGCACAGAGGAGATTCAGACACAACTATACATGGAAGAGTTGTAGAAAGAATACATTACTATATAGGAGTAGTATGCATCCTCCTCATGTTTATCAAAATATAGTAAAAGGACAAGGGCTAAGAGTATCTAGGTTAACCAGCCACAACGGAACTTTTGATAGGACTATAAATAAACTCAAATATGAGTTTAAGGAGAGAGGATATAAAGACAGAGAGAGTGCAGGAGTATTAGACGCTATATATATGGTCAGACAAGATAGGGGCAGACATCATTCATATAGAAGAGATACCAGTAATCAGACACAGAGGCTTACTATTCCCTGCACTAACAATAAGAAAATCAATGAGGTTATTAGTAAGCACTGGACCATTCTGACTATGGATGAAACAGTGTTACAAATAGTAGGGGAACGACCAAGATACTCTTATAGGAATACTAAATCACGTAAAAGAATACTTTGCTATGAGGATAATAATAAAGGTACAGTGCAGTCAGACAGGCAAGGCACTTTTGCCTGCCGGAGTTGTAATCACTGTAAGTTCATGAAGAATGATAACACCTTTAAACATCCTGATTGTATAAGCTGTATAGTTTTAAACATTATGCGGATTGTAAGTCTAGGAATTTGGTTTATTTAGCCCAGTGTTCGAAATGTGAATCTTTCTATATTGGAAAGACCAATAGAACATTAAGAGAGAGAGAGTAAGAGAACACTTGTACGCCATAAGACTAGAAGATGAGCATAATGCCTTAACGAGGCACACTATCAGCAATGATTTAAGTCATAAATTTAGTTTCATGACCATAGAGCTTATTAGAACCAGTACTAGACTAGGGAATATAAGTAACTGTACCAAAAAGGAGGAAAATAAATGGATCCTGAGGTATCAGGCAGATAAGGGACATGGCCTTAATGAAAAGGTAAGCTTGAAACCTTTTCTTAAAGATAGACCGGTTAATTACTGAATCTTTACTTGGTTTCACAGTATTAGTTATATTTTTCAGTAGGGGACATTACACCTCAGTTTATTGCTATTTATTCCACAAATCACTTATGTTTTTATTTATAAGCCTCCATGCTTGTTAATGAGAGTAGCGTTCTTAGATATCTTATACTTACTTGTTGTCTTGTGGTGATGGTTTGGTGTCTGTTAATATAGTGTTAGGTAAATAGTTTAGTTATGATTGTGTTTACCCATATTAGCATTATCAAGCATTATGCAAGTATAGTGAGTTTTTATTAGTAAATTATTCATACATTCTATATCTTTTATACGTATATTTTAGAGCATTGTATTTATAGTGTTTTTGATATATATATATATATTTTATACATTTTAAGTCTATATTTATATACATATACCTCGATATATAGCTATGTATACCACTTTTAAGTTTTTAATTGTAGGCAATTATGTGTCAGGTGATGCATAAAGAGCTATTTAAATGGCAGTTTGCTTTTAAAATTTCATTAAGTCTGAAGAAGTGTTCTGTGTAACGCAAAAGCGCTTACTGTTCTACTTTTAATGAAGAGTTCCGCTGAGTATTCGAGCCAGTGGTGTGCCTTTGTGTTTATGCTCCACAACGTTTTTGGTAATTCCAAAATTAAAAATGCTATCTCTTCATCAGCTAGTTGCCATGCTAGGCAAAAATGCCTGGTTGGCAACACTGGATTTAATGGAAGCCTACCTGCACATCCCAATAAGGGAATCTTGCAGAAGATACCTACGTTTCAGAGCAGGCTACATGCACAATCAGTTCTCTGCACTGCCCTTTGGCTTACCTACTGCGCCCAGGGTATTCACAAAGTGCCTAGCTCCAGTCATTGCATTTTGCAGGCAAAGAAATATTCAAATATACCCATACCTGGACGATTGTCTAATTCAGGCAGAAAGCCAGGACATACTATTAAATCATCTGGCATTTGTAAAGAAATTACTAACTTCTCTGGGGTACGCCATAAATGAAAAGAAATCACACCTAGTATCCTGCCAACAAATTGTATTCCTGGGAGCAAGCTTGAATACAGCTTCCCAGATGGCCTACCTCACGCCAGAGAAACAAGTTAATTTGACCGCCTACTTCAAACTACTGGCTACAAAGACCCAGCTATCTGCAAGGAAAATGCTGCAAGCCATGGGGTTCATGGCCTCTTGAATTCTAATTCCATATGCAAGACTGCGTATGAGGAAACTACAATGGTATCTAAAAAGCCTATGGTGTCAACATTTTCAGGACCTAGAATCAATGATTCCTATCATTCCTTGCATAAAGACAGAGTTCCTTTGGTGGGCAGAGGCCTGCCACCACAACAAGTGATTGCCATCCAATCTACCCCCTGCCACCCAAACCCTAACAACAGACGCATCAGACTATGCGTGGGGGGCTCACATGGCAGGGCAGTGCATTCAGGGCAAATGGAACCCGAGTCAAATGCACCTGCATATCAGTCAAAAAGAATTGTTAGCTGTACAGAATTCTCTGACAGCCTTCAAGGACCACATTTTTCCAGGACAATTATTGGTAAAGACGGATAACACCAGTGTTATGTGGTACATAGACAAGAAAGGGGGGAACCCACTCCTACCCTTTCTGCAGACTAGCCATGGCTCTGTGGAACACAGCCTTGAGCTGCCAAGTGCACCTACAAGCTCAATTCCTGCCAGGCAAGCTAAATACACTGGCAGATGACCTAAGCAGAAATCTCATGGACCCACACGAGTGGAAACAGGAACCAAAGATATTCAACATTTTGAGAAACAAATGGGAGAGCCCAGAGATAGACCTGTTTGCCTCCCCTCAGAACTACCAATTGGACAAGTTCTGCACAAGGATTCCCCACAGACAAGCTTGGAAAGTGGATGCCCTGTCCTTCACCTGGAAATACCTATCAGTTTATGCCTTTCCCCCTCTGCCTCTCCTCTCCAGAGTGCTACTAAAGATCAAACAGGACAAGCCAAGGACAGTACTTATTGAATCAGACTGCCCACGCCAACACTGGTAACCCCCTCCTGTGCAGTGAGTCACTTCTGGAACCATGGCACCTGCCTCAGACCCCTGCCCTGCTGTCCCAGCAGGCGGGCCAGATTCTGCACCCACAGCTTCCAACCCTGAACCTTGCAACCTGGCTAATTACATGATCTCTCCGTTACCATCCCTCAGTAACAAGTGATGGATGTCATTCTGGAGGCTAGGAGGCCTAGTACTACAAAATCCTATGCTGAAAAATGGAAAAGATTCTGTTCCTGGAGCCATACTCAGGGGATGGATACAACAGTGCCCAATTTACCGCACATTCTTCAGTATTTTACTGAGATGCTCCACAAGGGCCTTTCTTTTTCTTCCATCAAAATTCATGCCTCAGCCATTTCAGCTCATTATCATAGAGAACCACCCCTCTTCTCTCATCCACTGCTGAAGCAATTCCTCAGAGGGGCCAAAAACATAAGACCACCCAGGAGAGTCCCTACACCAGCCTGGGACCTTAACTTTGTATCGAAAAAACTCACTGTACCTCCCTTTGAGCCAGCTGCAAGTGCAGAGTTGAAATTTCTTTCTTGGAAAACTGCCTTCCTTCTAGCCATCACTTCAGTGAGAAGGGTGTCTGAAATACAGGCCCTCATGGCAGTGGAGCCTTTCATCATCTTTCATGCGGACAGTGTGTCCCTCAGGACCAGTCCTTCCTTTATGCCCAAGGTGGTATCCAGTGTGACCCGTAATCAGTCCGTTCATCTGCCAACCTTCTTTTCTAATCCACAGAACAAAGGGGAACGAATATTGCACCCCTTGGACGTGCAGAGACTTCTTAGATTTTACTTGGACAGGACTAAGCCTGTCAGGAAATCTGAACAGCTGCTGGTTGCATTTGCTGCAGGGGCAGAGGGGAAGGCCATTTCAAAGCAAACCATTTCTAAGTGGATAGGCCACTGCATTCATTTCTGCTATAAGCACTATGGAAAACCTACCCCACAGGGGATAAGACCTCATTCCACCAGGGCTGCATATACCTCTACAGCCTTTCTCAGAGGTGTCCCTACCAGAGACATCCTAGAAGCTGCTACCTGGAGTTCTGTACATACCTTCACCAAGCATTACCACTTGCCAATATTTTGAAAATCCAGAGCTGGTTTTGCCACTGCAGTCTTGTAGGGCCTTATAGCTGGTCCTAATATCTAATTTCCTCCTCCCTTCCTTAGCTTTGGGAATCTACCCAAATGTAATGACTGCAACAGTGAAACACGAAGAACATTGTGCAGTTGTGTACACTTACCATAAATGTAGATGCTCAAATGTTTTCACTGTTGCAGTCCTGGTTACCCTCCCTCCAGCCCCCTGACCTCTGTTGACTGTACCTCTATTCTTGTTTACTATGCTTAAAGATTTCTGGTGTATTTGCTTTTTGTTGGAGGTGTAACCCTTGTATATAATTGCTTCCCATTATGTGGACACCTGACATCTGGGGCAAGAAAAACATGTAATGGCATCGGCTGCATGCTTTATACCCCTGACTACCTGACGTCATGACATCATGGAAGATGAGACAGCAACCGACGCAGGACCCAAGATTTTGATAATCAGGCCGACTGAGGGCTACCTGCAAGCAAATAACCCAAATGTAATGACTGCAACAGTGAATACACTTTAACATCTACATTTATGGTAAGTGAACACAACTGTACTTTCCTCTTCCAATCCATCCCCCTGCTTCGGAGCCAGAAGATTCCGATATCCAGGTTGTGTCTCTGTCGGGTCCAGGACCCATACCTTCCTTGGATCCAATATCTGTCCCGAGTGTCTCTGCCTTCAGAGCAGGAGACCTCTAGGAGCTGATACTCCCCTGTCGTGTCCACGGTGTCTTTTTGGATCTCTTCGGATCTGGCCATGCCTCTGGGGACCTTGGCATGGGTGAGTTCAACTTCTACCTCAGCTTCAAAGCTGCTCTCTTCTGCTCGGAGATTCCTTCAGCTGCGACAACCTCTTTGGTGGATCTTGGGAGTTCTTCGGAACGAGGAGGGACCACCTTCAAAGTAATGACTACTTTGTAGTCTGAGACACAATCTATTTGGTTCTTCCTCCCTCTTCAGTCGGGGTCGCTCATTACAAAGTAGATTTGGCCTCCAGGAACAGGGCCTCCTTTGGGTCCACTGTTTTGAAGAATATTCTCCCTTCTCCCCCAAGAAAGATGATGCTAGAGACGTTGTCCCAACCTGCTAAAAATGAAGGTGATATAGGACAACATCACATAAAGAAATTATGTACTCACCATAACATTCCATGTGTGTCGTTCATCTCGCCTTCATTTTTGCATCCCACCCTCCTTCACTTAGCACTTTGCTCCTGGAAGACCGAGCCGATGCAATCGGCTATTAATGTTCTTGGAACTTTTTGATTGCTGTACAAGGTATTCAGTGATTATTATTTTGTATCTTAGTTGTATCTGCAAACAAGATCTGGGGATCTCTCCTAGTGCATGATGGGATTGGGTTTTAACCACGAGCTAGTAGAAGACCCTGAGCTTTTGTATAAGGCCGAGTCGGATCCGAGGATTCGATCCGATCCCAACCTGCTAAGAATGAAGGCAAGATGGGCAACACACATGGAACGTTATGATGAGTACCTAACTTCTTTTTCTCTGCATTACCCTTTGCTTTATCTACATCTTCATGGGTATTCAGAAAATATGTAGGCCTAGTAATAGGTTTTTGCAGACTGATGGCATTCACATATTTCCTTATTTAGACAACTTGCTTGTCTTTGCAGAGTCTTTATCCAGATGTCAAGAGTTAATAACACAGGTTATGTCCGTTTTACCTAGTCTGGGCTTCCTTGTAAATATTGCAAAATCCTGCTTCACTCTGTCTCGCAGGATCGTGTTTCTGGGATGCCTTATAGATTTTTCTCTTCAAAAGGCATTTTTGACACAAGACAGTGTGAATCTTCATCCGGTATTTGTCTTGAACTTTTCCAGTCAGTCTCAGACTTCTACAAGAGAATTTCTCAGGATCCTAAGGTTCATGGCATCTGTTTTTCTTATGATACCTCTAGCCAGGTGTATGTTCATATGCTCACTGTTCAATGTTTAGGCCCAAAGAGTATCGAGGAACACATTTCCCTAAAAATTAACTGAAAAACCTGTTGCCCATCCATTTATTTAAATTTGATTTGAAAACAAAGAAGTCGACTTATTTATAAACAGCAGTAGTGTATTCCAAAGTATTGGAACTTATTGTGTAATATATGAGCCCTTCATTCTCATTTGATAAGTGTTTAATTTATATGCACAGTGTTAATGTGTATGAGCTTTATGTACAACCATTAATATCCAAATTTATAATAGCTTGGAAAATGTTGTTATCCAAAGCCTTTTATGCCAAAATTAACTTATCTCTTAGATATCGATAATGGATAGTAAACAAACCTAGCCTTTTACATCTACCATCATAGCATAATTTTGACAAGGATTTAATTATATTTTATAAACATTCTCTGCATTAATTTAAGTAATAAAAGCATTAATATACTCAAAAATTAGCCTGATGAATATTTTATATAAGTGCACCAGTATTATCTCTTAGAGTTACATGTCACATTAATGTTCCTAATTACCTGTTGGCTTTTGAGACCACCAAATCAGCTTGTTTAGAAAAAGAGAAATCTGATTTAGCTCAGTGGTAGACTACATGCTTTACATGTATAGCTCTCATCCACTTCGCACAGGAAATCTGGACAAAGCCTAAAATAATGGGGGGACAAAGGCTCAAAAATAAGGACTGATTTTAAATATTGCCCTTATAAAACTTATAAAGTTGCTAGAAAAACATAACCTGTATTTAGCATGCATTTTCTGAAGAATATGAATGTGAAACTCAAATGTATGTCATTTTTTTTAGTGACTTCAGTCTTCGGTGATTTGCCAGAAAACCCCAAACTTTATGAGGAAGAAACCAAAAATATGAGGCAAGAAGACACTTGAGAGGTATGTTTGCATATATGAGGCCCTGAGTTCAATTCCCAGCATCTTCATAGCATTTTACTGTGAGGCTGGGGAGGTGGTATAATGGTCAATGTGTTAACCTCACAGTCACAAGTGACACGGTTTGATTCTGACCTTTGAAAGGGAAATGAACTAGGCTTAAAATAGCCCACAACAGCAGTTTGTACTAGTACTTAGCTGTGAAGCTATAGCGGCACACCTTGAATAGCCTTGAGGAAGCTCAGCATTAAGCTGAGCGAAAGCGCTTGTTATATCGTTCTGTCCATTTGATGTGAATAAAGATCTCAACTTGGATTATCTTCGCTCTATTTTCATTTTTTGGCTACCAGGTCACTGCACTTGGACTAGTTGGGTTTGCCACTCTCCCTGGATTTTTGTGTTTCTCTGTCACACCTTGAATAAAATTATTTTTTTGTACTATATTTTCCAAAAAACACAGTATTACATTTAAATTCCATAACTACTAGCTCAGGTGTTTACTTCAGTCGATGAGCATTAATATTACCATAGTCATTTCTATCGGTTATAAACTCTAGATCTGATGTTGTCATTTTCATTCTTCCTCGACCTGTGTGTTTCGGATCTGACTAGGATGCAACTTGGCCACTTTCCAAAGCTTAGGCTCCGAAGCTCAAGCTCCTCCCCTACCCATAATGTCACGCACACACACACACACACACACACACACACACACACACACACACACACACACACACGGTTACCTCAGATCTTGTTGGCCGCTCTGGAGAAATATTGCGGTCCGCTGACTTGAGCACTTCCTGAGAAGTTTTCAGTGTTCAGTTAAGTTGCTTGGCTTTCTGGTGTAGTTTTTCCTTCACACTACTTTACCCTACCTCTTAACCTGTGTTTCTGGCATATAATGTAAAAAAAGTCTTAGTTTAGTAGTTTTGCGCCCTCTGGCACATTCTTGGTGGGAATTGTTCTTTCTCTTTTCTTCCTTCTTCTGTTTCTCTTCTTCCTTTTCTTAGTCTTGTAGGATGTCTGAGAAACCTTTAAGTTTCAAAAAGTGCACTTCCTGTGGGCATAGCATTCCCTTATCTGATGCCCATAGGCAGTGTGTATATTTTCTTGGCCCTGTTCACATTGAAGCCTCCTGCTCCACCTGCAAGGGTTTTCACTTGAGAGCACTGTCCGACAAGATGAAATAAACTCATTTTGAAGGGCCATTTACCTTGTTTGGTCCCATCTGGAAGTTCTTCTTCTTCAGGGGCTCAGTCCCCTTTCAAAAAACATAGAAGACATGAAATGCAGAAAGCGTTCCCCGGGGAAATCTGCTTCCTCTTCTTCGGACAAGCCTCCAGCCAAGGATCCTAAGGTGTCAGGTCCTAGACCCTCAGATCCAGTTAAGTCCACCAAATCCTCTCCTCAGCCCAGAGCTTCTTTGCCTTCATATCCTCCTGCTCCTAAAGAGGGCTCTCCAAGGATTTCGTCCAGGCCATGTTCCACAGCACCATCTGTCAGGTCCTTCCCACAGCCTTTCTGAATCAGAGGTGGACAGATTGATGAGTCAGTTCCTTCAGACGCAAATCCAGATGGGGGTCTTACCAGCCCCGTCCCCTACTAGGACCATGGGTAAACAGTCACCTTTTAAAGCTTTAGCTTTTTCTCCGATCTCAACTGTTGCTTCATAGCCCTCAGATCAGAATACCTCGAGAGACAATGTGACGGAGCCAATAGTGAATCTTTCTTCAACTCTAGCACCTTCCCTGACTTGCTTGGTCCCAATTGTGTTGGGGCAGATGGCTTTCGGAGCCAAGCCTTGACATCTATTCCGAAGGGTTGATCTTGACTCTGACACCGATTTCGAGGAAGGACAAGGGTCCCCCAGATCTCCACCTGAGGATGTCTGTTTTGGAGACAACTTGGAAATCCTGTGCCAAAGAGGTAGACGATCTTCCCAAAACCCTACAGTGCTCTTGGAGGCTTTCTGGTCCAGCCCGTCTACATCTTGGGTGTTCCCCCCTGCCTATGTTGTCTTCGACCTGGTATCAATCAGGGCATGGTAGGATCCGGACACGGTAGAACCTGTCCCCAAGCATGCAGACAAAATCCTTAGTGCTCCTCCTGACTGACCCTTTGGACTAAAGGAATCCCGGTAGATGACATGGCTGTTTCGCCAGCCACCAAGAAGGAGCTGGCCCACGATAGCTCCACTGTCCATCCCCCTAACAGGGAGTCTAGGGCCATGGACAGATTCAACAAGGGAGTTTACACCTCATCTACCTTCAACTTAAGAGCCTTAAACTACCTTTCCTGTTTTGCTAGGCTACAGAAAGGTTTAGTCAAAGAGCTCTCTAGCTTAGTCCCAGAGTCCATGTCTGATGAGGAGGAGGGGAAATCCTTCTTCTCCAGATTGGCCACTCTACAGTCAGTTTCCAGTGTGTCCATGAGGTTAATCTCCCATGCGGTAGAGGATACCTCAAGGGCCATTGGTTCCGGCATTGCCATTAGGCGCCATGCTTGGGTGCAGCTGTGTGACTTTGCGGAATCTTTCAAGGCGTCTTTTTTCAGTACCCCTTTTGACGGATCATCTTTGCTTGGGCCCACTGTTAGAGACACACTATCCCATAGTGAAAAAGATGGAATGACCCTGTCTGCCATTGGACTGTGTTTTTCTACCCCCCCCCAAAAGATCCTTTCCAGGAACTGTGGTTCAAGAAAACTCAGGGTCCTTTTCAGGAGTCTCGGGGAGACTGTTCCCCCAGAGGCAGAGGAGGAAATGGTTACAATGGTGGACGCCGCCCATGCGGAGGGGGTCTGCAAAATCAAGGTTCTCAGGATTCCTTCTCGGACAGATCCTTTCAACACTCCTGAAAGGTTGCCTGGCTGTCCTTCTCTGGAGACAGAGGGGGGGGGGCACTTATCCTTGCACTCAGAGGCCTGGCTAGCCATCACAAACAATCTGTGGGTGCAAAGGATCTCTTCTGGAGGATATTCCATTCCCTTTTCAAAACTCCCCAAACCAAAATGTTTTCTCTCGGATGTTCCACCCAGTAAGAGAGAGACAGCAGAGATGTAGATCTCAAAGGTGCTCCAAAAAAGAGTCATCTAAAAGGTCCAGCCAGATCAACTCGGATCAGTCATTTATTCAAGATTATTTTTAGCACCAAAAGAGACAGGGGACCTCAGGCCCATCTTGGATCTGACATCCGTGAACAAGTCAGTATAAAGACAGAAAGTTCAGGATGATCATAGTCCAGTCCATTCTACCTGTTTTGAAAATGGATGACTGGATGTGCTTAGTAGACCTCATGGATGCGTACTACCACATCAAGATGGACAGGCACTTTCAGAAGGTATCTACGCTTCAGGCTGAGAGCCAGTCATTTTCAGTTCAGAGTGCTTCCCTTTAGTCTCACCACAGCCCCCAAGGTGTTCACCAAACGCATGGCTGTAGTTGCACCTCATCTCAGACTGCAAGGATTCCACCTATTTCCTTACCTAGATGACTGACTCCTAGCCGCTCCAACCAGGCATCTACTCATCCGAGCTAGGGACTATCTGTTACAGCTAGCTCCTACCTTGGGCATAACAATCAACATGCAAAACTCTCAACTACAACCAGTTCAGAGCATAGTTCTCATAGGGGCTCGTTTGAATATGACCAATACCTTGGCCTTCTTTTCTCTGGACATGATTTCGAACCTAAGACTACATATTGGACAAATCTTGGCAATCCTGATTCTTCCAGCAAAACTAGTTCTCAGAGCCCTGGGCTCATGGCTGCCGTCATAACACTTTTACTAACAACATGTATACACATGTGAATTCTGCAGTGGACCTTAGCAGTCCATTGATTTCTACATCAACACCCCCTCAGCTACCCAATCAGACTATCACAGGTGTGCAAAGATTCTCTCCTCTGCTGGCTTCATTCCTTGGAGGTTCTTCAAGGATGCCCCTATGTTCTTCCTCCCCCAAATGTTACATTGACCATGGATGCCTCCCAGATGGAGTGGGGGTGGTCTTTTCCAGGGGGCAGACGGTCCAAAGCACATGGACATTACAGGAGACCAACCTGCATCTCAGTGTCCTGGAGATGAGAGTGGTTCTTTTAACATTGCAGGCATTTCACAGCTTCCTTCCTGCGGGGATAGTTGCTATATAAACAGACAGTATGTCTGTGGTTTGGTACATCAACAGATAAGGGTGAACCAGAAGTGCCAAGAAGCAGTGAGAGTGTGGTTTAGGTGATCTCTACCAACCGCTTTCTGATTACAATGCACAATCTGGAGGGAGCGCAACATTCTAGCGGACAGGCTCAGCAAAGTTTTACTGAGGTCTTATGAGTGGTCTCTGAATCAGTCAGTGGGAAACATTATTTTCCACAAATGGGGTCAATCTTGCTGTGATCTCTTGACATCTCTCCACAACAACAAGTGCAGCAGGTTTTTCGCCTTGATCCTTCCTCAGGCACAGTCAGTCAGGGATGTTCTGGTTCATGCTTCACCTCCCGGATTACTTTATGCTTTTCCTTCTCTGCCCTCGATCCTCAAATTTGTTTAGAAACTTTCAGGTTGAAGAGCAAAGTGATTCTCATTTCTCCCCTTTTGGCATCGGCAAATCTGGTTCACCTTCCTTTGCTCTCATCTGATTTGCCTTCCATGGAGAACCACATCCAGATCTGCTATCACATCCATCAGGTGAAATTTACCCCAATCTCCCACGACTGAAATTAACCACATGGTTTCTCTAATTCCAATGATGGCTAGTAATTCCAATGATGGCTAGATCTGCCAGGCTTTAATCCCCAGGCTGAAACATTCTGATCTCCTCCCAAAAATCTTCAACTAGAAGAATTTGCAAAAGCAAATGGAAAAGATTTTCTGTTTGGGCTCAACAGCAGCAATTAGATCCTTTCACCATTCCTATTCTAGCAGTGCTGGATTTCCTTGCTTGTATTTTTTATGATGGGGCAAGTCATTTCATTGTAAAAGTACAATTGGCAGCCATTTCATATTATCATATTGGAGAAAATTCATCATCTTTGGCCTCATCCAAATTGTGTAAGACCTTTCTTAGAGGTACTTTCCTTTGTCATCCTCCTGTCAAAGATCCAACACCTCCTTGGGATCCAACTCTTATTTTACAGGCTCTGGTAATCCCCTCCTTTTGAACCATCAGCTAAAGTAGATTTGAAATTCTTATTATGGAAGACTGTTTTTCTAGTTGGTATCACTTCTGTAGGTAGAGTATCTGAATTGCAAGCTCTGCCCTCTAAATATCCCTATTTAATTTTTCATAAGGACATAGTGACATTACATACTAATCCACCTTTTCTATTTAAAGTTGCGACTGAGAACAATATAAACCAATCTCTCAACTTACCAGTCTTTTTTCCCATTTTCCAAAACAAAAGGGAATATACTCTTTATCTGTTGGATGTTCATAGACAGTTGCTTTTTTGTCCAGACAGAACTAAGTATTTCATAAAATCTGACCAGCTTTTTATGTCTTTTTCACATGTCAAACAAGGTAAACCAGTTGCCAACACCACCTTAGCTAAATGGTTAAGAGACTGCACTTTGTTTATGTATGAATCCAAAGGTGTTTCTTTACCTCAGCGAATCAAGGCTCATTCTACTAAATCAATGGGAACTTCTCAAGCTTTTTGGGCTAAAGTTTCAATTGATGATATTTGTTCGGCTGCCTTGTAGTCATTTTCTCACACTTTCATTTGCCACTACAGACTGGACATTGTGTCTAGAAATAGAGCTGCTTTTGATTCTGCAGTACTCCAGAATATCTTTCCATGAAGGCCACTCAGGGTTATTATAGCTGGGGACTCTGTCCAACAGGTTGAGGAAGAATAAAAATGGTAACATCAGATAAAGAAGTTATGTACTTACCGTAACATTCCATCTGTGTTGTCCTTTTTCATTCTTCCTCGAACTTCCTTCCCTCCTTCCCCCTGTCTCTTTAGTGAATGACGTGACAGATATGCTTATAGGAACCTCTGTTCCTTGTTGAGCTCCTGTTCTTTCTCTACTGTATTTTTAGTAAATTTTCTGAATTTGTGTACATTGTGTATATTATGGTAAAATTGGTAAACATGGTAGCAGCAAACAATAGCGGGGGGGTGAGGCATTATGGGTAGGGGAGGAACTGGAGCTGCAGACCCTAAGCTTTTGAAAGTGGCCAAGTCGGATCCAAAACCCACAGGTCGAGGAAGAATGAAAAAGGACAACACAGATGGAAAGTTATGGTAAGTACATAACTTCTTTATCTGATGTTACTATGTTTATTCTTCCTCACTGATGGGTCAGAGTCCTCAGCTACGTAAATATTGAGTGGCCGTCATGGAAGGATATGTCGGAGCACCGCAGAACCAAAGGATGCCCTGTTCCTGGAGACAATACAATATCCAGTTTATAATGCAAAACAAATGTTTGTGACCTGGACCACATCTCTGCTGTTCAAATCTTATCAGTAGAGGTCCTCGCTGAAAAGCAGACGCGGTAGACATCGACCTAGTAGAATGGGCTTCGGGTGATGAGATAGCTGCAAGGAGTAATCTGTAGAAATTCAGTCAGTAATTCACTTTGCTAGAGTGATATTGGACACTGCCTGGCCTAGTTGACTAGGTGAAAAAGACACAAAAAGCTCTTGGATTTTCTATGTCCCTTTGTCCTGTGTAGGTAAAAATGCAGCTGTCTATGAACATCAAGCAAATGTAACATATATTCGTGTCTTTGCTGGAAAGCGGTAAACGAGATCTGAGGAGTTAGAGGAGAAGTGAGGTATTATGGTAGAGGGAGGAGCTCGAGGCTCAGATCATCAGCCTTGTGAGGCTGCCGAGAAGGATCGGAGATCGGATCCTAGGACCCATCATTGAGGAACAATGAAATAGACAACATCAGATTAGCATTTTATCTCTCGTGATTTTGTGATTAAATCATTTAAGATGCTAATTAGGAATACTTTGATGGGTCCAGATAACATACCTTCAGTTATGACTCCTAATTTAAAGGAGGAAAACACGTCCAGTATTATCTGGAATATTCAACTCTGTATTAAGAAAGTGTACTGTTCCTAATTACTCCATTGTAAAAAGGGGCAATCGTGAGGAATTAAGTAATTATAGACGTGTAAGTTTAACTTCAGTGGCTGACCTGGGCTTGGGAATGAGGGCTATATATTTGGATTTAACTTAGGAATTTGATGTATTACTCCTTTTTAAGGTCTGTGATTCTGTAACTGAGAACAATAATAATCCCTATTTGATCAACTGGATAGTGAAATGGAAAAGGTCAGGGTTGAGCCCTGTTATACTCCAAATATGCACATTATTAAACTCAAGTAGTTCTTAAGAGTGTCTTAACAACTGTTTGTCCCAGAGACTTATTCTCCTATTGGGTGATTTTAACTACCTGGATATAAAATGGGAGAGGTACTCCCTTGTACTAATTACTTCAGTCAGCTTTTCATTCATATTTTAAATTTCCATGACTTAAAGCAGATGACGAAAGACAGTGCTGGAAATTACAGAATATTGGATTTGCTATTAACCAACAATAATGGATTACTTTCTGTGGTAGAGACTGGAAACCCATTAGGAGGGTCATATCATAATTCCATTAGTTTTTCTTTAAAAAATGTAAACACTGTGAGAAAAGTAGGAAGAGTTATTAAATTTGGTAAAACCTTATCTATTCCATTGTAAATAATAAAATAGATTATGTTAACTGAAAAGAAGTAAGTAAGGAGAATATTAATTGTGACCACACTATATTACAGACAATATTAAGAGAAAAGTTAGATATAACATCAATGAAATATATTGATAAAAGTAATAAATTACCTTACTGGCACAGCATATCCCCTTTAAAACTCAAGGGAAAAATAGACTGTTTACTACTTTAAAAAAAATACGCTATAAGGTTAAATAAAGCAAATCTAAGTAAAATAAGTGAAGAATTAGAAATTAAGATTGTAGAAGAAAGAAGGAATTATGAATGTTAATACCATTCCGGATTAAATTCTGATAGTAAATGAATTTAATAAACATTTTGCAATTACTTACTGAAATAAAACGACTTTAAATGAGTCTGTGAAATTATTACATACTTCTGGTATTAAATTAGAAGTTATGTACGTATCTTTACTTGACATCTATATTGTCCAGTTACATTCTTCATCCTTCCTCCATCCTAAGCTGTTGAGCATATCTAGATGAATTTAGGAACTCTTAGGTTCCTGGTTTGAGCTCCAGATTATGGAAATGTTATGTTGCTACATATGTATCCTTATAGATAACTGTGTATAGAGCAGGAAACTCAATCTGAGGAGTTGGGGGAGAAGTGAGACATTATGGGAGAGGGAGGAGCTCGAGGCTTGGATCATTAGTTTTATGAAGCAGGTTCCTATTACGAAATCGAAGAGCCTGAACATCAAGCGACTTTAATGTCGGAAATGCCGTTCACTGATGTGCTTTTTGAGGATTGCAGTACAGTGAAGATCAGAACATTTGCCCTTTCCTCACTGTGGTACAATCTTGGAGTTGGTATATGTAATTAGCAGGAGGTGTGGGGGGTGCAGCCCCCTACACTAGCGACTTCGAGGTCCAGCATTTTCGGCCTTTAAGCCGTTCGATGTTCAGTGTCTTCGGTGTTGTAATATAGACCCTTGTGAAGCAGCCGAGTCAGATCCGAGATCGGATCCTAGGACCCATCAAGAAGGAAGAATGAAACTGGACAACACAGATGCCCAGTTATAGTTGTATTGAACTAGTCAAGTAGATTTTTGTTAATATTAAAGGACAACGAACTAATGTATGACATCTGTGGTTGTTTAAAGCATATTATACAAAAGGTTTTTGCAAAAGAGGTCTTCGTGTTTGTTTGCAACCCTTTGTAAAAGGTGTGGATGATTAATTAACACGGGACTGGCAAGAAGCACAACAGTCTGCCTCGATGCTCTTTGTTAAGATCTTATTGGCTTTTTATGAAAGAAAAATAGATGGTCTGGTGGATAAAACCAGGCAGCTGTGTGAGGCTGTTAAGAAATTTGAGCAACAGGGAAAATACATTAAACTGGATTTTGTAACTAGAAATCTTGCAGCAGTGGAGAAGGAATTAAAGGCATGCATGCTTAGAAAGTTTTATAGAGATTCTAAGGATTACCAAAATAGCAAATGATTTAATAGTAAAAAGATGGTTAAGTTTGCCAGTAATAAGGAACAGTTTTCTTCGCAGAAAGGAAAGAGAAGAAAATCCATTTTGAAATGGGGGTGATAGTACCCCTGAATCTTCAGCTACTGAAACTAATTTAGAGACACTTTCTTCTTCTCCTGCTGCTAAAAAGAAATTCTTGGTTGCCCCATTAGGCCAGTCAGAAGGGACAGAATAAAACATCATCGTAGAGGGATCCAAGACAATATTACAGCTGATGGTGTCCAAATAATTAAGAATGTGAATGTTCATAATATTTCATTTTTGCCTTTATCTTCTGTGGAAATTTTCTATATTAAATAAAGGTTTCGGCTTTATTCCATGTTTTATTTAGTACCAGAATATGTTTTTTCTAGAGATATTGTTTCATTTTGTAGATTATTGAATTTAAAACTGTTTTTTGATAAACAGGAGTTGGGTGATAAACACACAAGTCTATTGATAGTTTTCAACAACAAATATTAAAGGAATTTCATTTTAATTACTATGCTCATTCTACTGTTAAGAATCATAATCTTACTAGGTTGGAATTGGGGGCTGTTAGGAATTTGGTGGAAAACAAGCTTGTAGTTATTAGTAAAGCTGACAAAGGAGGCATGGTGGTGTTATGGGATTGGGCTATGTAGTTTTCTGAAGCCCCCAGCCAGATCGGTTTTACCAAAGGATGCATTTGGATCTAACCCCTAGGTTTAAGGCTGAGGTTGATGGCTTTCTCAAATTAGCATTTGAAGAAGGCATAATCTCTAAAGAAATTCTTTATCAATTAATTGTGCAAGATCCAGTGAGACAGTATTTCTGCATGTTACCAAAGATCCACAAATATTCAGAATGTCCACCTGATAGGCCTGTTGTTTCGGGTAATGGGTCACTTACGGAACCGCTGTCAGAGTTTCTATCACATTACCTGAAACAATTGTTAGGGTTGATACGATCTAGAATTCAAGATACCATTGAGTTCCTGACCATTATTGATCAGATGCAGTTAGACCATGGTTGGTTGTTATACACCTTAGATGTAAAAGCCCTTTATATTAACATTCCTCATTGGGCTGATTTGATGGCTCTTGAATAGTCTTTGGATTGGGCCTCACTGTACAGCCCGGGTTTTAACACATTTTTGTTGTCTTATTGAACACGTTTTAACTAAAAGTGTGATCTGAAGTAGTTTACTTCATTTGTTCTTCAACCTGCGGGTCATCGGATCCGACATGGCCACATTTTCCAGCTACGGCTCCGAGCTCCATGCTCTTCCCCTTACCCATAATGCCCCTGTCTCCCTTCTCCCTTCAGATCTGTTTGCTGCCTGAGAGGAAGCAGCGTGGTCTGAGCTCCATTGTGCTAGCAGTGTTGTTTAAAAAGTAAATTTTGGCTTTTTCTACCTATCTGTTTCACTCCTAACCTATCTGTACCTCCTGTGGGTTCTTCTTAGCTTGTTTTCTTGTAGGCTTTTCTATCTTCCTCCCCTCTTTTCTTTCCTCGTGGTAGAGAGAGTGTGTGTGTGTGTGTGTGTGTGTGTGTGTGTGTGTGTGTGTGTGTGTGTGTGTTTCTTTTGGGCCAGCTGAAGCATGGCGGATGCCCCGAAGCCTGGTTTCAAAAGGTGCACAGAGTGTGGCCATAAGCTTTCCCTTGCGGATGGCCACACTCTCTGCATGGTTTGTTTGGGGGGGGGGGGGTCACCTCCAATCCCGCTGTCGTATTTATGCTGGGTTTAAACCCAGAGCACTTAAGGACAGGTGGGATAAACTGTCTGTCAAGGGCCTGTTGCCCTCCTCTGCTGGGACGGACGTCCCACCTTCCCCCACTAAGAAAGCAGCGGCTGCTGCTTTGTCTTCCCCTTCCTCGGCCTCTGAGACTCACCCTCCCGCCAAGAGGCCCAAGGAAGGGGATAAGGTCAAGAAGGACCGGCCTTGAAAGCGCTTCCCTGACTGCTCGTTGGAGGCCTCCCGCTCTATCCAGAGCCTATCTGAAGCAGAGATGGACAAGATGATGCAGAGATTTATCCGCACTCAAATCTGATGGGGGTCTTGCCAGGGCCTTCTCCTACCGGAGCGGGCGCCTTCCACCCAGTATTTAGATCTATCACTCCTCCTCTGATCTGACCCACAGTTTCGGAGTTGTTAGATCTGAGGACGGTCGGAGTCGAGGGGTTCGCGATGATGGTGCCCTGTACCTCAACACCAGCCAGTGCCTTGAATGTGTCAGATCTGACTAGATCGGATCCGAGCTGGTGGAGCTGTAGCCTCGGGATCAGATCCGAGGGAGTGCTCTCTGCTCCGAGCTTGTCAGAGAGAAGCATTCCCCTCAGCTTCTCGGCTCCTAGAGTCTCGTCTCCGACTCCCCAGTCGGATCAGGGGGGAGTGGCTTCCACTAGTTCACCCCAGGAGGTCCGTTCCCCTTGGCATTTGAAGTGGTGGAGAGGGTTCTCGCAGGGTCAAGGCCTCTGACTATTTCGTCTTCGGAGTCCATCCAGACCCCCCCTCCTGGCCTTGAGTGCAGGTCCAAGTCACCTTGCCCTCTCAGGGACAGCCTGTAGTCGTAGAGCTCCAAGACGTTCCGGCCTTGGAACAACCCGCTTGCGAGACCTCCCGAGATAGTCCCCCTGAGGAGCTCCCCTGCAAGCATATGTGTGAAAGGAGGCATTTGGACTGTCCCCCAAAGTCCCTTACAGAAGACACGGACCTGGATATAGGGGAAGGTTTCCCAAGATCACACCCCCTGAAGATGTCTCCTTTGGAGACATCATGGAGATCCTCCACCAAAAAGGGATGTGGTCCTCCCCAAAACCAACCTCTGACGAGTCTGTGTTTCTGGAGGCATTCGGCTCAGGCCCGTCTACCTCTTGGGTGTCCCCTCCTGCTGATCCACTTGTGGATTTGATAACATCTAGGGCATGGAAGGAGCCGGGCACCATAGAGCCAAATACCATAGCACCCGGACAAGGTCTTAAGCCCTCCCACGGACAAATTACACTGACACAAGGGGTCCCCTGTAGATGCTATGATGGTGGCGGCGGCGGCCACCAATAAGTAACTCACCCAGGAGAGTTCCATGGTCCATCCGCCTGACAGAGAGTCGAGAATGCTGGATCGTTGTGGGAAGCGAGTTTCTGCTTCAGCGACCTTCTGCGTGAGGGCACTGAACTACATGGTGCATGTTATTCGACTCCAGAGAGATCTGGTCAAGGAAGTCATGCAGTCGACCCCATGGTCCATGTCGGCAGAGGACAGGAAGACGTTGGATGCACGAATGGCCACTATAAAATCTGTTGCCAACATGTCTATGTGTTTGCTGTCCTATGTCACGGAGCGCGGGGTCAGGCATTGCTATCCGGCGCCACGCCTGGATCCACTTATGTCAGTTCTTGGAGCCCTTCAAGTTGTCTTTTACCAACGCCCCTTATGATGGTTCTTCCCTTTTTGGGAAGACAGTCAGAGAGACTTTGGTCCAGAGCGAGAAGGATGGGAAGACACTGTCTGCCATCAGGGTCTGCTTCTGACCGCCTCAAAGGTCCTTTTCCAGGAACCAGTGAGGCCAGAAGAAGATGTGGTTCCGCAGGTCTCAGGCATTTTCCCGGGATGCTTAGGGCTCACCTTCCCCCAGAGGCAGAGGGGGGTACGATAGACACTGCCCTAGAGGCAGAGGGTGTCCTAGGAATTTTGGGTCCCAAGAACCTTTCTCGGATAAACCCGGACAGCAACTCTAAGGGGTTGCCCAGCTGTCCATCTCTGGAAGCAGTCGGGAGTCGTCTGTCGCTTCACCCACTAGCATGGGAGTCCATAACTACAGATCAGTGGGTGCTGCAAGTCATATCCAAAGGATATTTCGTCCCCTTCAGGGATCTTCCCCCATCCAACAAAGCCCTCACGGACGACCCACCCATGCAGCGGGAGGAAGCAGCAGTGCAGGTAGACTCTCTGCTAGGAAAATGAGTCATCCAACTGGTCCCCCCAGAACAGTCTGGATTTAGGGTTTATTCCAGGCTCTTTTTAGTGCCAAAAAAGACCAATATTGGATCTGTCCCAATTGAACCTGTCAGTAACCAAGACAAAATTCTGGATGGTCACGATTCAATCTATCCTGCCTTATCTGCAGGACAGAGACTGGATGTGCTCGATCGACCTCCAGGATGTGTACTATCACATCAAGATGCACAGGCGCTCCCGGACTTTCCTTCGCTTCTGGCTGGGAGACAATCATTACCAATTTCGAGCCCTCCCCTTCAGTCTCGCCACAGCCCCCCAGGTGTTTACCAAGGTAATTGCAGTAGTAGCGGCTCATCTGAGGCTTCAGGGCATTCAGGTCTTTCCGTACCTGGGCGATTGGCTTTTTACCCACTCCCCCCCACCCCCCAGAGCATCTACTATGTCAGGCCAGGGACTCCTTCCTTCAGCTAGCCAAGTAGGGCATTACGATCAATATGAATAAGTCTGCTCTTCACCCGGTTCAAATTCTAGACTTCATTGGGGCACGGCTGGACACAATACAATCAAAGGTGTTCCTCACCTCAGACAGGATACGCAGCTTGAGGTTACATGTTTTACACATTCTTCAGACCCGTTTACCAACAGCTGAAGCAGTGTTAAATGCTTTAGGTTCTATGGCGGCCACGATAAATCTTCTCCCCATGGCACACCTTCATATGAGGGTACTGCAGTGGACACTAGCAGTCCATTGCTCACTGTTAGACCTTCCTTTGTCTTTTCCAGTAAGAATTTCAAAAGCGTGCAGGGACTCCCTTTGGTGGATTCAGTCCCAGGATCTCCTCAAGAGACGTCCTTTTCAACCTCCTTTGCCCCAAACCACGGACGCCTCACTACTTGCGGGTGGGGTATTGCTCAGGAAGGACAGTCCAAGGCACGTGGTCCCCTTCCGAAACCTATTTGCACATCAGTGTTCTAGAAATAAGAGCAGTTCTTCTTGTATTGCAGG
Source organism: Protopterus annectens (assembly GCF_019279795.1). NCBI lineage: Eukaryota > Metazoa > Chordata > Ceratodontiformes > Protopteridae > Protopterus > Protopterus annectens. The sequence goes on along the minus strand of NC_056725.1, from coordinate 96,077,183 downwards.
CCCTCCATGCTCATCTTCCTCTGGGAACGATTGCATTTCAGATGGACAACATGTCAGTGGTTTGGTATATCAACAAACGTTAACCAGATCTTATCCTTGATGTCGAGAGGCCATGAGAGTGTGGGAATGGGAGATATATCCACTGAACGTTTTCTGGTGGCAACGCACTTCCCGGGACGGTCCAACATCTTAGCAGACAAGCTCAGCAGAGCTATCCTGATGCCTAACAAGTGGTCTCTGAGGCCTTCAGTAGCGGAACAGATCTTCCTAGAGTGGGGTCGTCCTTGCTGCAATTTCTTTGCATCTCCTTCCAAAGCGAAATGCAGCGAGTTTGTTGCTCAGAAACCCCTCACCAGGGGAAACCCCCAGAGACGCTGTGATTAATGCTTGGCCTCCCGGGCTTCTTTATGCATATCCTCTTCTTCCTCTCATGTCGAAGTTTCTACAGAAAGCTCAGAGGCTATGGAGCACTGTGATTCTCATCGCCCCATTCTGGCCTCGACAGGTTTGGTTTCCCTTACTCAGGTCTCATCTAGTTGTTCCACCATGGGCCCTGGATCTGGTCCTGGATCTGCTTTCACATCCATTGGGGATTCCTCCTCCAGATCTGGACAGTCTGAAGCTCACTGCTTGGCTGCTCCGGTTCCCATGATTCTTAGGACTCCCAGTCTGTCATCTCCTGATAAGTCCATTCTGGTGGCGGCTCATAAATCGTCCACCAGAAAAGATTATCACAGTAAATGGAAACGTTTTTCTATATGGGCCATTCAGAGGTCTTTGGACCCTGTCACTGCACCACATTCAGCGTTTTTAAGTTTTCTAGCTAGCATTTTTCATCAGGGTGCTAGTTCCACAAGCTCAGATGCTCATAAGACTAGTACTTTTTATACAGCAGGAACTTCTTATTGTAACATTTGTTAATGTCTGTTATGTACTTCATAGATAAAGATTCTAGTTGTCTACTGATGTAATAAGTTCTTCATCTGTAAATATGTTTATAATTAATTGCTATGTTAAATTGTTAATCGCTATGTAATCCAATGTAACTACTGTCTGTTTATTTTAACTGTGGAGCTTTTCTCCCCGGGCCTCCACTGAAAATGGACCTACGTCCAGTCGGATACTCCCGGACAACAAATGTAAATAAATAAATAAATAAATTTCTAATTTTCATGTTGGGGTACACACGTGTCTTCGTTGGCTTCTTCTAAACTTTGTAAAACATTTCTCAAAGGTGCCTTTCTTCTCAGACCCCCAGTTAGGGACCCCATTCCTCCGTGGGACCTCACTTTGTTGTTGCAGGCATTGGTTTCTCCTCCCTTTGAGCCTGCGGCATCTGTGGATCTACAATTTTTGACCTGGAAAACTGCCTTCTTGGTTGCCATTACATCCGCTAGAAGGGTGTCGGAACAACAAACTGTTTCTGTCAAAGTCCCTTACTTGGTCTTTCACAAGGATAGAGTGTCGCTACGTACTTAACCCATCCTTCCTTCCCAAGGTAGCTTCAGAGGCCAGTATTAATCAGATTAATTTACCAGTATTTTTTCTAGACTACCAGAACAAAAGGGAATACAAATTACATTTACTGGACGTACATAGGCAGTTGAAGTTTTATCTGCACAGGACTAAACCTGTCCGCAAGTCTGATCAGCTTTTTGTGTCCTTTGCCAAGCCCTTCTTGGGTAAACCTGTCTCAAAAGTGACTGTTGCTCACTGGATTTCACAATGCATTGGCAGGGCTTACTCAGATAGAGGTATGTCTCTTCCAGGAGGAGTGAAGGCTTATTCAACCCAATCTTTGGCTACTTCAGCAGCCTTTTGGTTTAGAGTCTCTTTGGATGATATTTGTTCAGCTGCTGCTCGGGCCTCATCTCACACCTTTTTTTCTCATTATAAACTGGATTTGGTGCGTAGGAGTAGAGCATCCTTTAGTTCTGCGGTGCTCCTGAATATTCTTCCATGAGGGCCTCCCAAGAGTTAGGTAGCTGGGGACTCTGTCCCACAGGTTGAAGAACAAATGAAGTAAACTGCTTCAGATAAAGAAGTTTTGTACTCACCATATCATTCCATCTGAGTAGCTCAATTTCATTTGTCTTCATCCATTCCACCCCCCCTCCTTCCCCCTAACCTTATCCTTTGGGATATGACACGTCCTTTGTACCGGAGAGTTATTGCTGGGATCTTTGGTTCTGTCAGGGCTAAAGTTCTTTTGTAATGTTTGTGTCGGAGGATAAGATGTTATTTGGTCGAGTATCTGATATGTTAGGCAGCAAACTCTATCTGAAGGGAGAAGGTAGACAGTGGCATTATGGATAAGGGGAGGAGCATGGAGCTCAGAGCAGTAGCTGGAAAATGCGGACGTGTCGGATCTGATATGAATCCGGGGACCCACAGGTTGAAGACAAATGAAGTAGAACTACTCAGATGGAATGTTATGGTGAGTACATAACTTATTTTTTTTATTGTACAGAGGAATGTTATTTACAACTTAGTGATACAGCTATGGATGCGTCATTTGCACCCATTTATATGGATCTTTTTATGGGCTTTGTTGAGGAGCATATTATTTATGATGAATCTCATAATATCTATTTGGAAACCATGGACATCTAGAGGATATATTTAGATGACTGCTGGTTTGTCTGGAAGTCAGATGTTGTATATTTAACAGAATTTGTAGAATATTTGAATGATAACAAGTAGGGAATTCAGTTTACAGTACATCATGATTCCAGCCAAATCACATTTTTGGACGTGTTAGTTATTGTTGAGAAAAAGGGGGCACTAAGTACTTGTGTTTTTAGGAAGTTTCCTCATGTGAACACTTTATTGCAAGCTGGTAGTTGCCATCCACCTCATATTGTAAGAAATATACCCAAGTCTCAATTTCTTAGGTTAAAATCAGTATTCAGTAATGAGGCTCAGGAGATGATTAATATGGTTTGTGATAGAGGTTATAAATATTCTGATAGTTTTGGAGTATGTAATTCTATACATAATATTGAATGAGCACAGCTATTACAGTATCAGCCCAAAAATGAATCTAAAAAGTTACCCAGACTTTTTTCGAATTTTGGGAGTAGTACTGATATTTTTTTATTGATCTTGTTCAGAAATATTGGCATATTTTGTTACTGTATCATAGGTTGCGAAATGTATTGCCAGTGAAATGTCTGTTTACATTTCGATGGGGCAAAACTTTGGGTGGTTAGTTTAACCATTACAAAAAGGGCAATAAGGTCAGTCAAGCCCCATGTCAGGTTACTTTAGGGGGACAATTGATTAGAGGATGTCAACCTTGTGGTCACTGCAGTTTTTGTAAATATGTGTGTAAAACTGAACAGTTCCCTTCTTCTAATACATCTAAGGTTTTTAAAGTGAATGTTTTTGGGAACTGTAAAACAGATTGGATGGTGTATTTAGACACATGCAGCTGTTAAGATATCGGAGCATTTTAGTGATATTAGATGTGCAAAATTGCCAAATGCTTTATACAAGCATACTTTGAAACATAAAATGACTAGGTTCCAGTTTACCATAATTGATTAGATTATATTAAATAGGAGCAATAAGGGAGGTTGGCATATTATTTTAGATGCTAAAGAAAAGGGTTGGATTATTAAGTTGGGTGGTTTATTCTTCCCAGGTCTTAATGAATATTTATAATTGGCCAATGAGAATGAAGCATTGGGTATTTAATTGATGATGAGTATGATGGCTGTTATGCAGTGATGAAGGCTGTATAGCTGAAACTGGTATACAGGAATAAAGTTTTTGAAAACAAGCACTCTTTGGAGGTTGTTTTTTTTATCACTGAAGATCGATTGCTTGCTTGTGTTGTTGTTTTTGTTTCCTAAATCTGTTTGTGATACAACCCATATTCAAAATGATGTCACTTCACAATCTTTGACCTCTTCTTCCTCGTCCATGTTTCCTGGTAACACTGTTATCATCACATCCCTATCAATCTTCAGTTGATTGCCTGGATGATAGGGTGTTAATTCCTTAGGCACTTGTTTACTGAAAATGTGCAGCAGGTGCTAATGGAGGCACTGGAGGCCACTGCCCCCATCCATCTCTTCTTTTGCTCTCATTTCTTCTATGCCTACCTGCCTATCCCTGTTTTATCTGATTCTTTCCTACTTTCTATCCTCCCACTGTATCTACATACTCCTCTCGGTATACTTATTTATGCTGTATAAGTGTCAATAGCTATATTAATTACCAGATGTTATTGATGTTCTTCGTGTTTCACTGTTGCAGTCATCACATTTGGGTTATCCCTGCCAGGGTAGCCCTCAGTCGGCCCGAATACCAGAGGCTTAGTATTTCTGTGTCAGTTGCTGTCACTCTAGGACTGACGTCAGATCATCAGTGTTAATAAATTAAGGCAGCCGGCACCATTACATCAGTCTTTCTTGCGAAGGAGCCCAAAGCAGAAGCAGTTCGCATGAGTGCCGATCGGCCATTACCTGACATTATTCGTTTCCAAATTAAACTTGAAGTCTTCTAAAGCTAAGTACCCTGTTGGGGGTCATTTTTTTTTTTTTGCTCAAACAGATGACAGAAAACGTTAACAATTGTTTCGCCTGTGGAAAACAAATACCACACCGAGACTTTCATTCTTACTGTGTCACTTGCTTAGGCCCAGACCATGACGTCCCTCATTGTCGCTTTTGTGCTTTGTTCAACACCAGAACTATATGTCGTTGGGCCCTTATTGTAGCTAGATATTTTCGCTCACAGTCCTCGAATTCAGATATAGCTTCGGTAAGCCATCTGACAGCATATCTTCCGAAAAAACGTAAGGATAAAGACAGAGACAGACCGCACAGGTCCAAACCTGCCGACACGTCCATTAAGCTAGTCATCAGTTCTCCGGTCCTCAGTGAGGTGCTTTCGCAGCCCCTGATGCCTGCTTCTGTGGATTCGCAGGCCGCTACCGAGACCCTTTCGGAGTCCGGTATGGATCCTGTGGTTGTCTCTACCTTGGATGGGTCCGGAGACGCTGAGCAGGCACCAACTTCAGAGGAAGTACTTTGCACTACTGATTCTTGACACAAGCCAACAACTTCTTTTGCTTCTACCGTTCTTCGAAAACTACCGAGTTTCTAAGGCCCAGGGTACGAATGTTGTGGATGATGTTTTCATGGAATCTAGTTTGACTCCTGACACCCTCCCTCCTGCTCCCAGGAAACCTGACAGGTATTACAGAGTCCTTAACTCACACAAATTTCTTATCAAAAATCCTACTGCTGACCCTGAGGTTATTTCTCAAGGGCCTAAAGGAATTAAAGCAACTTCTGCTAAGAATCCCACCCCTTCAGATAGGGATTCCCGAGCACTAGACAGATGGGATAAAAAAGTATACACCTCTACTGTTGCTGTCAGAGCACTAAATTGTCAATTCCATATGCTAAAATTTCAGCAACATACCATGGAACTCCTCAAACAAAAAATATCATCCTTTCCTGCTTGTGCAGAAAATAGAGTTACAAGAGTTAATGCATTCTGCAAGTCAAGTAACTAAGCACACCTTACACTGTGGTTTTGACACTCTAGAAGCTTCTTGCAGGGCAGCAGTCACCGGTTCTGTCCTTAGAAAGCATGCTTGACTTAAGAAACAGCCCTTGCCAGACCATGTCATATCTAAATTATTGGATGCACCCTTGCACAAAGACAACTTATCTGGCACCAAGGTAGAGGAGGTCTTAAAAAAGATGGAAGATAAAGCTAAATCTCTGCAGGCAGTTAAGGATTTCCTACAGGTCCAGCCACCCAGGTTCAGTAGGCATTGCTCCTCCAAGCACTGGTCCTTTCCTGCCCCCAACAGGTCAGTTCAGCCAAGACCCCGGGGAAGCAGACCCCCCCCCCCCCAGACAACAACCACAGGGAATGCAGAGATCAAAGCAATGAAGTTCCTCCACTTCAAAACCAGGGAATGCAAAGCCCACCCCCTCATGGTAAGAACTCGCAATGACTCTCCACTTCCACCCCCTCCCTCTGCCCACCTACACTTGCCCCTAGGAGAGGAAAACTCTCCGTCCATGCAAGCACCTGGGCCACCATTACCAACGACTGCTGGGTACTCAACATAGGGTCCCAGAGATAGAAATTTTCTTTCCCCACTCTCCCAACCCCAAAAGGGTTCCCAAATCTTCCTCCAAACCAGTGGGCTAAGGCTGAAAAGCACGTCCTTTTCCTGCTCTCAGTGAGGGCAATAGAGCACGTTCCTGCAAAACAGATAGGCCAAGGTTTCTACTCCAGGCTCTTCCTGGTACCCAGAAAAGAGGGCACCTGGCGCCCCATCCTCGATCTATCCATTCTAAACACCTTCCTGGTGATACTAAAATTCAAAATGCTCACCCTCCAGCAACTACTACCTATGCTCTCCACGAATGCTTGGCTAGCCACCCTAGACCTAAAAGAGGCCTACCTCCACATCCCAATCAGGGAATCAGTTTTCGCAAAATGTCTGGCTCCCGCCTTTGCTTTTTGCAGAAAAAGAAATATACAAATTTACCCATACTTAGATGACTGCTTTATTCAGGCAGACAGACAGGAAAAGCTGCTCAAGCACCTGGATTTTGTAAAGTCCCTACTGACCTCTCTAGGGTACACTATCAATGAAAAGAAATCCAAACTAGTACCCACCCAAAGGATTATATTCCTGGGAGCAAGCCTGGACACACCATCCCAGATGGCATTCCTTTCACCAGAAAAGCAAACTTACCTGATGGCCTATTTCTGTCAACTAGCCACCAGACCCCAGTTATCCGCAAGGAAAATCTTGCAAACTCCGGCGATCATGGCATCTTGCATTCTACTCATTCCATATGCAAGACTGCATATGAGGAAACATCAGTCTTCTTCTTTCGGCTTTTCCCAGATAGGGGTCGCCGCAGCGGATCACCTGTCCGCTCATGATTGGCCGTGGAGTTTTACAGTGTCAAGTTGCCAGCCCGGTACCCAACCTTCCACAGAAGGCACACACACACATACACACACGCACTCACACCTAGGACCAATTTAGAGTGTCCAATCCACCTGCAGCATGTCTTTGGGATGTGGGAGGAAACCGGAGCAATCGGGGGAAACCCACGTGACCACAGGGAGGACATGCAGACTCCGCACAGCAGGCACCCCAGCCGAGGATCGAACCAGAGAACCTCTTGCTGTGAGGTGACAGTACTAACCACTGCACCACCATGGCCGTCCATGTTCTATAACCCACTACATGACATAAATATGTGAACTGGAGTACAGCAGTACGCCCAGATGTGAGGTATAATTGTAATAGAGTGTTGAAGTCCCTGATAAAACACAAGGACCCCATACAGTGTACGTACACATGAATCATGGATACCATAAATGGTACCTAAAAAGACTTTGGTGTCAACACTTTCAAGACCCGGAAACTCTTATACCAATGATACCTTGCCTAAGGAAAGATTTTCTTTGGTGGGCAGCAGCATGCTACCACAACACGGCACTGCCTTTCTCACCACCCCACGCCATGCTACCACAACACGGGACTGCCTTTCTCGACACCCCATGCCATGCCACCCAGACCCTCATCACAGACGCATCAGACTATGCTTGGGGTGCACACCTGGACAGCAAGTGCATACAGGGCCAATGGAGCCCACAGCAAATACATCAACCAAAAAGAGATGTTAGCTGTCCAGCACGCATTGACAGCTTTCAGGCACCTTCTCTCTGCAGGAGCTCTCCTGATCAAAACAGACAACACCACTGTGATGTGGTATATCAACAAGTAGGGAGGGACTCACTCGTGTACCGTCTGTGCAGGCTCGGCATGACCCTTGGCACACAGCCTCAGCCATGCAAACTCTCTGGCAGACAACTTAACCAGAAATCTTCTGGACACACACAAGTGGCAGCTAGACCAAAGGACCTTTACCCTAATAACTCAGAAATGGGGCACCCAGAAGGTCGACCTCTTTGCTTCCCACTTCAACCATCAGCTCAGCAAGTTCTGCACCAGGGAGCCTCACTGCATGGCCTGGAAAGTGGATGCCCTGTCCTCCCCCTGGGTCATCCTCTCTGTCTATGCATTTCCCCCACTACCTCTCATCACCAGGGTACTGCCCAAAATAAGGGAGGAAAAACCGAGGACAGTTCTGGTTGCTCCAAACTGGCCTCGCCAGCACGGGTACCCACTGCTGCTCAGCCTGTCTCCACTGCTACCATGGCATCTCCCTCAGACCCCATCCCTCCTGACCCAGAGGGAAGGAGAATTCATGCATCCCCAATTGTAGACCCTCAATTTGGCAGTCTGACTTTTTCCCTGACCCACCGATCAAGCTGCTGATCTCAGTAAACAAGTTCTAGATGTTATATGTGAGGCTAGATGCCCTAGCACTAGAAAGTCTTATGCTGACAAATGGAAATGGTTCTGCAACTGTATTCTGGCTAAGGGAGCCGATACAGTACAGCCCTCCATACCTCTCATCCTGGATTACCTAGCTGACCTGCTACACAGTGGTCTCTCCTTTTCCTCTATTAAAATTCATGCCTCTGCTAGCTCTGTTCATTTCAGCACTGAGCACCCACTTTTCTCACACCCTCTCATCAGACAGTTTCTAAGAGGGGCTAGCAACTTGAGGCCACCCAGAAGAACACCTACCCCAGCTTGGGACCTAAACTTTGTGTTGGAAAAGCTCACTCTGCCCCCCTTTGAACCAGTATCTTCAGCAGAGTTAAAATTTCTCTCCTGGAAGACAGCTTTGCTTCTGGCTTTCACTTCAGCCAGAAGAGTATCCAAGCTATAAGCACTCATGGCTATAGAGCCCTTCATCATCTTCCATGCTGACAGGGTGTCCCTCAGGACTAACCCATCCTTCACGCCCAAAGTGGTGCCCATTGTGGCTCTCAAACAATCCATTCATTTGCCCACCTTTTTCCCTAACCCACAAAATAAGGGGGAAAGGATCCTGCACTCTGTAGATCAGGGGCAGCTCGTGCTATTGGGCTGCAGGACTGCAGCCCCCCCCCCCCATCTAAAACCAAAGAAGAAAAATAAAATGAAAAAAATGAAAATATAAAATAAAAATGTGAGTCGTGGATCATTGCGCAATCACACTTGCGGCATTTCCGGACTGCTGGTGAACCAGTCTGGAGCATGCGCACAGAATCCAGACTGTCTCACCAGCAGTCCGGATTAGGGAAGAGCATGCAGAAGCACTATCCCAGAAGTCTATGCAGTTACAACTCCATAGACTTGATGGGGGATCGGACTGCAACCTCCTCAGGCTGGGTAGCACCCTGAGGTAGGAATACAAAGTGTGTGTACCTGAGGTAAGGAATACCAAGTGTGAGTGTGTGTGTGTGTGTGTGTGTGTGTGTGTGTGTGTGTGTGTGTGTGTAGTGCCCTAGTGCCCCAAGTGCTATATGGTGGTGGGTAGAGAACATGCTTGAACCTTCTACCTTGGGCCCAGGTGGCAAGAGCCTGAATTCCCTACTCACCACCATTTGCAAAAAAAAATTGCAGATTTTTCCCTCATACTTGTTTTGTTCTTCATAAAATCTGTGGTTTCTGTATTTTTGTGTCCTTACAAAGTCAGTAGTGCATTGGTGCAGTGGTAGCATTGTTGCCTGACAGCTACAGGTTATCTGGTTTGATTCTTGGCTGGGGTTCCTTCTGTGTGGCGTCTGCATGTCCTCCCTGTGTTTGTGTGGATTTTCTCTGGGTGCTGTGGTGTCCTCCCATCCCATCTTGCAAAGTCATGTGGCTGTCTGGAGTGTTTCTCCCTGGGCCTGTGCTGAAAATTGGCTTTTGTTCCAGGTCAGACTTTCCTAGTCAACAAATGTTAAATAAAAATGACAAGCATTTGAATTTCAGACTTCATATTCTTAAAAAAGTACATGGTAACACAAAAGCTTTTATTCTAGCAATTTTCTAAGTTTATAAGATGGATATTTGAAATTCGTCCCTATTTTTGGGACTGTATTCCCCCATTATTGGGTTCGTCCAGGTTTTTTGTGCTAAGATTGAGAGCTATGGTAAGAACTGAATTCAATATGTTTGGGGGCTGTATTCCCCCATTACTGGCTTTGTCCAGGTGTTTTTTGCTAAGAGGTTGAGAGCTATGGTGAGAACTGAATTCACTGAATATGTTTAGGGGCTGTATTCTCCCATTATTTGCTTTGTTCAGGTGTTTTGTGCTAAGAGGTTGACGGCTATGGTGAGAACTGAATTTACTAAATGGTAGCCATTTAACTTTCAGTCTTCCTCTCTTTCACAAAGCAGCTGATTTGGCATAGTGGTATGTTGCTCTGACTGTTTTGTACAGGGTCCTGGGTTCAAGACTTGGCAGTGAAATGTATGGTGGTAACACATCATTTTATTCTAGCAACTTTACAACATTATACAAGCAATGTTTAAAATGTGTCCCTGGTATTTGGGCTTTTGTCCCCCTCTCAATTATTTTTGGCTTTTTCCAGATTTCTTGTGCTGCAATGTTCAGAGATACAGCTGAGTGAGTAGATTTTACAAGGAGCTGAGAGCTGCAGGGGAGCAAATGTTTAGTGCTGCTTATGCTGAATCTGCTTGCATTGTTAATAGCACAACAGGTAGTGCACTTGCTTTTTATGCAGAAGACTGTGGGTTCTACTCCCACAGTAGATAAATGCATTGGTGATACTGTACTGTGTTGCAAAGGGGGTGGATGCTGCACTCCTTTTTGACGAAGATACCTAGTAACTATGAACCTGTTATCAGTTTGCCATCCATTCACTATTGCAATATTACTAGCTTATCATTTTTTAGTGTAAGATAGGCAATTTATTCCTCAAGGGCAACAGGCACTTTATTTGTAGATGAAACAGTGAAATATAAAGTTGTTTGTTGGCAGCAACCTCTTCATTAGTTACAGATCTCTTTAATGTGGAATTATTTAGATGACTTTTACTTTTTCAGAGATATTACTTTTTCAGAGATTGTGCATATGTACTGATACTGGTGGACTGTAGAAGTTTGAGTAGACTTTTATGATAGAAATGTTCTGGAATTGGGCAGTTTTGTCATTATTGGTGCATGCATTTTTTCATTGTTTACTGGAAAAATGTTCAAAACAAAAAATTTAAAACGCCCTCTGAAACTGTACTGTATTGTACAAGGAATATAATTTTATACAATCAGGAAGGTATATGAAAGAGCATATGTATGTTTCGTTGCAAGGGGCCTGTGATTTGAAAACAGCCCAAACCCAAAGTTAATCTTTATCTGCCACTGGCAAAATGTATTTTCTTTGAATGTGGGTTTCAATGCTGTTTCAATGAATGTGAGTTTCAAGGGCAGAGAAGTTTCAATGCTAAGTCTGTTTTCATTGTGAGACTGCATTGCTTTGTTTAGCAGATATCTGTTCGTGTTTGCGCTGTAAAATGCAAAATAAAACTTTCAAATGAAGTCCAAATCATCCCAGAAGTAAAGCAGTATGCACTTTAGTGTTTATGGTAAATGGGGTGAAGTAGCCAAGTTCACTGGAATGACTGTAGGGGGGAGGCTCCATTCGACCATGATTTTGTGAGGAGGGAAGGGCGGCAAACTCATATACAGCCCCGGCTGAACTATACCTCTCCACTGTCCAGATTTTTGCTTCGTATTTTTGGTTTGTTCCTCATAAAATTTGTGGTTTTATGGCAAATCATTTAGGAATTAAGTCACTAAATAATGACAGACACTGAGTTTCAGACTTCATAACCTTTAGATTAATGCATGCTAAAGTAAGACCTGTTATTCCAGCAACTGTCTTAGTTTATACAAAAGCAATTTTTAGTACTGTTTGTATGTCCCCCCAATATGTTTGGCCTTGTCCAGATTTCCTGCATTAGCAGGTTGAAAGGTATGTGCAAATAAATTGCTTTATAGAATTAGGCATATCCAAACCTCTCAACTGTCCCCGGATTTTGGCTCAGAATGTTGCTCTTCCCCTAATAATCCCTCCGCAAAATAGCAATTTTGGAAGAAAACATGAAGGGTTTACATTTAATAACTAATAATCAGAGTTATAGATTGCTTTTATTTCAGAAATGCATGTAGATTCTTTTATTTTGTCAGCTACTCAAGTTAACAGTACTAATATTAAAAAAGTGTCCCTTGACAGGTTCCCAGCTGTATTGTGTGGCTACTTTATATTTTTGCATCACATTTTTGGTCCGTTTTTCATAAAATTGTGTTTTTTGGGCAAATAAGTAGCAAATCATTAAAGACTGAAGTTAGAAAATAATGCCAGACATTTGTGTTTCAGATTTCATACCCTTCAGAAAATTCATACTAATGCAAGACCTACTATTCTATTATCTTTCTAAGTTCATAAGAGCAATATTTAACAATTGTCCGTATTTTTGGACCTTTGCCCCACTTCTATGTATGGCTTTGTCCAGATTTCTTGCTGTGAGGTTGAGAGGTATGACAAATGTGTCAGGGCCATCACAGTCAGCCAGAGACATTTCAAATTGTGACATACTTGTTGCACCCCACTCCCCCATGTAGTGACTCTAGATGTGTCCAAGCAAGGCAAGGAGCAGCTATGCAGTGTAAATGTGCAGAGTATCCCCCCATCCAAGGTAAACACAAGTACCACAGTGGCTTTTCATCTGTCCTTGATTTTGCAGAATGTTCTGGTTTCTGTCATATTTTATACTGTTCATTTATGCTTATTATTCAGAAAGTGCCTGTTGCTCTGTGTTTAAGTAGCAATGCTTTAATGACCGTCGGGTAAGCTTGTCTGAGATTGTAAGATGCAAGTAAGTTTTAATAAGCATACTGTTAAAGAATTGCCAGCATTGAAAGCCTTTCCATTGTTGCCATGCGGAGAATACTTGCACAACTAGATAATGTATAAGCCTTGGGTATTGAAATGCATATGACAGTATTTGTAATAAAGGACGGGTTTACATTATTTTAAGAAGCTCATTACATTTGTTGGAGACTTGCAGTCATCTTTGCAGGCTTTACCTGCAAACTAAACAGAATGCCAATCTATCATGTGTGGTCCATAACCTGTGCAGTATCCTTTAAGCAATGTGTGTTGAGCTTGTTTCTTGTTTGCTTTTCATTTTTTACTTTGATCATGTTTTCCCCATGAAACAAGTAGATAGTTGTTGTCAGGCAGCAGGTATACATTTTTACAAGTGTGAGTATCACAGAGATTGCTACTTTCAGCATGTTACTTGGTACTTTAATAAAGCTGAATATAAATTATAATTAGAACTGCAGTGCAAGGAGAAGTGGTTTGAGTTGAGTGCTGCTTATTTTTCCTGTACTTGATTTTGACTGGCATTCCAGTAATGTATTTAAAAAGTAATTTATTTTTTCATGCCCCACAACCTTTTTGTTTCCATCTAGATATTAAGTAAGCTTTCATGCAGCCAATGCAGTGAAATTTTTTTTTCTTCTACACTTCATTTTGTCTTGATTGAACTCTCATAATGATGGTTTGGCACCCAGGGCAGCATATTTAATTAAAGTTACAGTTTTTGTGGTTAAAGCCATATCCAAACAAACCATTTCCAAATGGATAGCACACTGTATCCATTTCTGTTACAAGCAACATGGGAAACCTCCCCCTAAGGGGGTCAGGACTCACTATACCAGAGCAGCCTCCACCTCTGCAAGCTTTCTTCAGAGGAGTCCCCACCAGGGACAACCTGGAGGCTGCCACATGGACATCTGTTCACACCTTCACCAAGCATTACCACCTGCTTATCTTCTCCATATCGCGGGCTTTGCCACTGCAGTCTTGCAGGGCATCCTAGCCAGCCCCTAGTGTTCTTGACTGCCTCCACCCTTTTCCTCAGCTTTGGGAATCAACTCAGATGTGATGACTGCAACAGTGAAACACGAAAAACATAGTACAGTTGTGTACACTTACCATAAATGCAGATGTTCAACTGTATTCACTGTTGTAGTCCTGGTTTCCCTCCCTCCATCCTCCTTTTCTTCTCTCTCTCTCTCTCTCTCTCTCTCTCCTTACAAGGAACTTTTTGGTATTTGCTTTTCTACTGGTGTTCTTCCACCACATCCTGGCTCCCAGTTGGAGGCTCCTGACAGGGCAAGAAAAACTGATGTAATGGCGTTGGCTGTCTTACTTTATACTACTGACGACCTGACGTCAGTGCTGAAGCAACAGCAACCAACGCAGAAATTCTAAGCCTCTGGTATTCGGGCCGGCCGAGAGCTACCCTGGCAGGGATAACCCAAATGTGTTGACTGCAACAGTGAATACACTCGAACATCTACATTTATATTAAGTGTACAGAACTGTACTTTATTTAGACAGTAGTTTGTTGTTAAATAGTTGTTGCTGGTTTGTCAACTATTTGGCCAACGTTTTTCCGCACGCCTGTTTGTATCCCGTAGTGGTAGTTAGTTTATCTATATTTACTATTAGCTGTCCAGCCCTTTGTTGGCTCTTTACGAGTTTTTGATAGCGTGTGTTTAATTTAGAAGACTTGCTGTTATTTAGTCCATTGTGTTGCTATTAACCTTCTGCCTTGTGTGCCTTTTCTCCTGGCTTAGGTATCTTATTTAAGCATTTTCAAGGGCTAGGCCCGTTTAAGTTACAGGACCTAGTCCTCTGTTAATATTGACTTTCTCCTTCAGTATGGTGTGTTCCCGTCCCGTTCTTGCAGGGCTAGGCCCGTTTAAGTTAAAGAACCAAGTCCTCTGTTAATATTGACCTGCCTTTATTGTGTGCTGTGTTTCCTTTCTTTTTGGTAGGGCTAGGCCTGTTTAAGTTAGAAGACCTAGTCCTCTATTTGGCTTTACTGTGGTGTGTTAATTCTCTTCCTCCAATAGTTAAGCTCCGTTTTAGTTAGAGGATTTAACTAATTCCCTTTGTACCTTTTAGAGTTGTTTTCTGCAATTATGTCTAAAGAATTGAAAGAAAAGGACCGTAAACCTTTGTTTTTTAAAAAATGTCAAAAATGCACTCAGAAAATTTCCATTACGGGCGGGCATAGTGTGTGTGTGTCTTCTGTTTGGGGGGTGCATTCATTTACAAGAGACTTGTACCTTTTGTCACAATTTTAGCTCAGGAGTTTTTCAAGAAAGGAAAAACAAACTGATTTTGAAAGGTCTCCTGAAACCTTCCTTTGAAGAAGATTTCGGTAGTTCTTCCTCCTGTCAATCTACAAGGTCTCTCTCTCTAGCAGGAAAGAAAAGACTGTGCAAGGGCCATCTCCAGTGTCCTCCAAGAAATCTGGACCTCCTAAAAAATGGCAAAAACTTCCAAGGCTCTCCCCTCATCTGCTCCACTGCCTTCGGAACCAATTGATGTTATTACAATTGATATGCCTATATCTGCCCCAAGTACTTCGGAGCTGAAAAGGGATTCCTTAGCTCAGAGCCGGTCAACAGATATTCCACCGGTCTCCATTACTCTGAGATCACATATTTATCAAAGATCTCGCCCTCCAACCCTTTCTTCCAGGTCCTCTAGGAGCCTATCAGATGAAGACGTGGAGAGGGTGTTACGCAGACTCTTGAAGGCACTGGTGCCATAAAATTTGCTCTCTGCTCCTGCCCAACTGGCCAAAGAGCCATCCAAGTCATTGTCAACCACTACTGTTCCTCCTCCGAGCCATTCCGCGGAGTCTGTCGGAGCCAGAATATCCAGTACTGCTTGCAGTAGAACCTTTGGCTCTGGCACCCCAAAAGGCCTTTCTGGAACCAATATCTGCTTCGACACTCTTGGTGCCGTCTCTAGTGTCTAGGAGCTGAAGTTCACCAGTTGGCCCCAAGGGGACTCTTGGACCCGAGTCTCTTCGGTTCTGAGTCTACTCGCTTGAGCTCGGCTCCTACATCAGCTTCGCAGCCGATCTCCCTGGAACCAGGGGCTACCTCTGCTTCTTCGGAACTGGTGGTGTCCTCGGAACTGAGGGAGTCTGCCCTCGAGCTGATGAGTGTGCTGGCCAAATCTATAGCTCTACACAAGGATGCTGATGTTCTTCCCCTAAAAGCACCGGCCTCTGTCTTGGAGCCACTCTCCACAGGACAGCAGAGATCCTCATCTTCAGGTACACCCTCAGGGTGGTCCCCATTCTTCTGAGACCTCCCCAGAATACCCTTCTGAGGAGCCTCCTCGGAAGAAAACATGCAAGAGGAAGCATGTAGACTCCCCTGATGAGTCTATCACCTCTGACACCAACCTCGAGGAGTCAAAAGGGTCTCCACGGTCATCCGCTGATGATATCTCCTTTGTAGATATCCTTGAGATCCTAAAAAAGAGAGGCGGCTGGACTACCATCACCCCTTCTGATGAGGAATCAGTGTACCTGAAGGCTTTCAGATCTCAACCTTCAGCCTGTTGGGTGTCACTGACTTTCAACGAGCTCATGGACTTGGTCAGTTGAAAGGTGTGGGATTCACCTGACACCATGGAGCCAGTCCGTAGTTGGCCAAACAAGTTCTGTCAGCCCCCAAGGAAAAGAATTTCTTGACAAAAGGTGTGCCGGTAGATGCTATGCTGGTGGCAGCAGCCACCAAGAAAGAGCTTGCAGAGACATCATCTATCCATCCACTGAACAAAGAGTCTCGAATGATGGACAGATATGGGAAGCGTGTTTTTTCTTCAGTGGCTTTTACCCTTAGATCGCTGAATTATCTTACCCATTTTACAAGGCTTCAGAGCGATCTCCTGAAGGAACTAGGAGATACTCTACAAGGTACTTCAACTGCAGAGGGACCAGAAAGGGTTACCGCTCAGTTATCCACCTTAAATTCCATAGTGAACTCCTCTGTGAGACTTGATATCATACGCTGCAGGTGGAGCAAGTAGGGCAGCGGGTTCAGGAGTGTCCCTGAGGGGACACTCCAGTATGCGCTTGTGTAACTTTGCGGAACCCTTTAAGTCTACTTTCACAAATGCCCCCTTTGACCGTTCCTCACTTTTTGGACCAAAAATTAAGGATACACTCACCAGATGTGAGCAGGAATGGAAAACTTTGTCTGCCGTTGGACTATGTTTTTCTGTCCCTTCAAGACCCTACCCTAAATGGCAGAAAGGCAGTAAGATGTGGTTCAAGAAATCCCAGAGATTTTTCCCAGACGCACGAGGTGATTCCTTCCCCAGGGGCAGAGGGGGTGGAAATAATGGTAGACACCGTCCTAGAGGCAGAGGAGATCCGCAGAACCAGGGTGACCGTGATTCTTTTCCCGGTCGTTCCTATCAGTGCTCCTGAAAGGAGGCCCGACTGTGCTACTCTGGAGCCAGTCGGAGGACGTTTATCTTTGTACCCAGAAGCCTGGCACAACATCACAAAAGACAAGTGGGTAAAAAACATAATATCCAGAGGATACTCCATACCCTTTTCCTACCCCCCTCCTCAAACCAGGAGAATCCCAGATGTTCCAACCAATCACAGGGATCAAGCAACCGTAGAAATCCAAAAATTGCTAAACAAGAGAGTCCTCCAAACCGTCCCTGCAGACCAGATAGATTCTTTTTATTACCAAAAAGAACAGGGGACTGAAGGCCCATATTGGATCTCAGCAAACTAAATGAATCAGTAAAGAAGTCCAAGTTCCGAATGGTGACACTGCGGTCTATACTCCCCCTTTTAGGGAAAGACAATTGGATGTGCTCGATATACCTCCAAGATGAATCAGTATCCTAATCAACCGCTCTATCCAAGAAGGTCTTGTTCCACAACTCTGGAAAAAAGCTTTCATCATTCCCCTGCACAAAGGAGGCAACAATACAAATATTACCAACTTCCGGCCCATTGCCATCCTCTCTCCCATTTCAAAAATCCTAGAGAAATGTATCCATCTTCAACTCCTTCCCTATCTCTTAGACAACAACCTATTAACTCCTACCCAACACGGATTCAGACCCAATCATAGTATTACGACTGCCCTCCTATCCTTCCTTGAAACTGTGAATAAAGCTAGAGATTCTGGCTTCACTGTATCTATCATCCTACTCGATCTCTCTAAGGCCTTTGACACTTATCTCTCATAACCTACTCCTTACTAAACTATCTAACCTAAACCTATCACCTTCATCTCTCAATTGGTTCACCAGCTATCTCTCCAACAGGCAGCAAGCTGTCAAGTGGAAAAAAGCCACCTCCTCCTTCCTCAACACCCCCACAGGTGTCCCACAGGGTTCTGTATTGGGCCCCCTCCTCTTCAATATATTCATTAATGATTTTTTCCGCTCAATCCCTTATGCTAACATTATTTAATATGCAGATGATTCTACAATCATCTGTGCTGCCTCATCCATCCCAACTCTCTTAAAGCTGACTCAAGATGCCTTCTCTATCACAGAACAGTGGATGAAAGACAACCATCTAGCACTCAATGCAGCTAAAACAAAACTTATGATATTTATCCCCTCTAAAACCAATACCTTTGATAGAAAACTATTCTCCACCACCAGCCAAAATAATATACCTCTTGAACTGGTATCTGAAACCAAACTACTAGGAGTCCAAATCGATGACAAGCTTAAATTCGATTCCCATCTACTACTAAGCATAAAAAAAATACACCAAAAACTTGGCATGCTCTACCGACACAATCGATACCTCACTTCAGCTACTAAGCTCACTCTCTCTACTACATTTCTCTTACCCTCCCTTCTTTATGGTGCCCCTCTTTTAACAAACCTACAATCATCTCTCAAAACAAAACTGTCCTCTTGTTATAATAAAATAGCCAGATTCGCCACTAGCAACAAATCATCAACCCATAAACTGGCTAGAGCTTCCCAACTACCTCTCCTATACTCAGCTCACCTATGCACACAAACTCATTTTCCAGCCATCCCTCTGTCCCTCTCTACTACCTTTAAAATGCACCACACACAAAGACTTCTCAGATCTACCAATCAAAACCTAATAGAAGTTTACAGACCCCTTCGCCCCCAGGACAAAACCTCCTGTCCTTTTCCTTAGCACGCCTGTGGAACTCCCTCCCTCCATTCGTACCATCACTAGCCTCCCATCCTTTAAAAAATCGCTCCACTCACATCTAACATCCACATGTGAATGCTCCTGCTCCCACCCCTCATACCTATTCCCCACTTCCTGCACCTCATAAATTCCAGATAGCAAATTCATATTTGCATCTAGTAAACAACTTATTTGCATCGAGCAAATTCTAAGCCTACTGCATCTAACTACTTATTCTTAATCCTACTAGAGCAATGTTCTCCTTAAAAAAAAAAAAAAAATTTTATTTTTGATTGTAACCTCAGTATTTTTGTTCTGTCTTATAACCAGAAATTGTTAAAATGTAAATCACTGTAATCTTTGTGTAATCTGTGTGTGGAGCTTTTCTCCCCAGGACTCCAATGAAAACGGGTTCTTTTGGCCCAATGGACTATCCTGGTTAACCAACTGCAAATAAATAAATAAATAAAATGCGTACTACCACATAAAAATGGACAGACCATCGAGGAGTCACTTACGCTTCTGGCTGGGAGCCAGTCACTGTCAGTTTCGTGCTCTGCTCTTTGGTCTCACTACAGCCCCCAGAGTGTTCACCAAATGCATGGCAATAGTAACGGCTCACTTGAGACGTCTTGGATTCCGAGTGTTTCCGTACCTGGATGACTGGCTCCTAACTGCCGCCACCACGCATCTACTTCAACAGGCCAGAGACATAATCTTACAAATTTGTGCTTAGCTAGGCATTACAATAAACTTGCAAAAATCTGCCTTGTTGCCCTGTCAGCATGTTGCTTTTATAGGCACAGAAATAGACAGTTTCATTGATAGTGCGCCTTCCCACTGATAGAATTGCGAATCGCAAACAACAGATATTACTTCTTCTTCCCAAACACAAGGTCAAAGCGAATGTAGTGCTCAAACTACTGGGAACAATGGTCTCAACCATAACTCTTGTTCCCTTAGCCAGGATGCATATGAGACTCCTTCAGTGGTTACTGTTCTCCCAGTGATCGCTTCAGGAACTTCCTCTGTCTCTCCCAATCGTAATAACATAAACTTGCAAGAAGGATCTTCATTGGTGGATTCAATCCAACGAGTTAACCATCGGGAGACCATTCATTCCATATCAACCTGTTGCTACAGTGACCACGGATGCTTCCCAGATTGGGGGGGGGGTCATTACCTAGGAAAGACAGTCCAAGACATAGGGCAAGAACACGAGGCCCATTTTGCACATCAATGTTCTAGAGATGAGAGCAGTACTTCTGGCTTTGCAAGCACTCCACAACTCTCTTCCTCTAGGGACGATTGCGATCCAATCAGACATGTCAGTGGTATGGTATAGAAACAAACAGGGAGGAACTAGATCATACCCACATTGTCGAGAGGCTCTGAGGGTTTAGCAGTGGGCAGTCTCTTCGCAACGCTTTCTAGTACCAACACACACCCCGGGAAAGTCCAGTGTGATAGCCAACAAGCTCATCAGGGCAATTCGGATGCCTCACAAGTGGTCTCTGAATCAGAACATAGCAGAATTTCTGCAAATGGGGCCAGCCTTGCTGCGATCTTTTTGCCACTCCTATGAATGCCAAATGTAGCAGCTACTTTGCCCTAATCCTCCCTCCGGGGGAGACACCGAGAGATGCATTGTTTACAATTGGCCCTCGGGACATCTTTATGCCTTTCCCCCGTTTCCCCTCATATCAAAAGTCATTCAGAAAGCAAAATCATTGGGAAGCAAGATGATTCTCATTGCTCCATATTGGCCTTGTCACGGGCCTTATCTACTGGAGGATCCATGGATTCTGGACCCAGTTCCAGACCTGTTGACACATATGTTAGGAACGCTACATCCTTCTCTCCACACCCTCAACTTGACAGCTTGGCTGCTCCACCTCCAACCTTAGTCAGGCTTCAGGATTTCACTCCAGCAGTTAAACATAACTTGATATCATCTCATAAAGTTTCTACCAGAAAACTATATGCTAGTAAATGGAAAAGATTTTCTTTCTGGGCGCAGACCAGAAACATAGACCCCTTCACTGTTCCAATTTCTTCAATTTTGGATTTCCTTTCAGAACTCTTCCAACAAGGCTCAGCTACTGCCACCGTTAAACTCCAGCTAGCAGCTATCTCCAGTTTCCACTTAGGACAGTATACGCCTAACTTGATGGCACATAGACTGTGTAAAGCCTTTTTGAAAGGCACTTCCTTATTGAGACCTCCATTTAAAGACTCTGTCCCTACTTGGGACTTAAACTTTGTCCTATCGCACTTAACCTCACCACCCTTTGAACCTTCATCCACATGCGATCTAAAGTTCCTCTCTTGGAAAACCATTTTTCTGGTAGCCATAACCTCAGCTAGAAGAGTTTCAGAGCTACAAGCGCTTTCAGTCAAACCACTTTATTTGATCTTACGTAAAGACAGGATTTCGCTTTAAACTTACCCGTCCTTTGTTCCTAAGGTGTGCTCCCAATCTAATATTAACCAATAAGTTGAATTTCCAGTGTTTTTCCCTAACCATAACAACAAGGCAGAAATCAGGCTTCACCAACTTGATGTGCATAAACAACAGGTTCTACCTCCACAGAACTAAAGAATTCAGGAAGTCAGATCAGTTATTCATATCCTTTTCGTAGGCAAGAAAGGGTATGCCAATCTCTAAAGTCACATTATCTAATTGGGTTTCTAATTGCATAACTTTCATATACTCTTCCAATAACAAGGAACTTCTCTTCAAAGTTAGACGTAACTCAACCAGATCAGTAGCGACATCCACTGCTTTTCAGGCCAGAATTCCAATGGACAGTATTTGTGCAGCTGCGACTTGGGCAAGCTCACATACTTTTATTACTCATTACAAAGTTGATTTGGCCTCCAGGGACAGAGCTTCCTTTGTTTCCACGGTGCTCAAGAGTCTATTCCCATGAGGCACCCTAGAAGAAAGGTGCTAGGGACGCTGTCCCACATGGAAGAATGAAGGCAAGGTAGGACAACATAACATAAAGAAGTTATGTACTGGCCGTAACGTTCTATGTTTATTGTCCATCTCGCCCTTCATTCTTACAAACCCACCCACCTACCCCCATCCATATAATCCTAGAGGACCTGGTAGGAAAATTTTGCCTTTTCCTTTATGTTGGAGACCTTTCACTATTGTTTCTCCTTTATTTGAAGGTACGGTACAACTCTTTTCTGTTAATTAGCAGCAAACAAGATCTGAGGATTGATACCATTGCATTATGGGATACCTACCTTGCCACGAGCCAACTTAGAGACTTCCAGCTTCTGTAATCGGCCGAGTCGCAGCCGAGGATGAGCTCCAAACCCACATGTAAGAATGAAGGGCAAGATGGACAACAAACATGGAACGTAACTTCTTTTTATTGACAGTGTGAAATGTTTTTCTAAAATTGAAGATGAAATTTCCAGTAATTTTGTCATGTTTCATATTGGAGTATACATGATCAATGAGAGAAAAAGATAGCAGTGATGGTACTCTTATTAGGGTGTAATACTATGTTGTACCTGATTGCGAATATCATACTTGGTGTTTGCATTAATAGTCAAGTATTTCATTGTAAATGATTTTTTTTTTCAAGAATGTTATTGAGGGACTAAGGTTAGAGATGAGATGAAAGTCACTGCTGAAAAAGAGAAAGAAACTTTTGGTAAAGGCATGACAATGGGATGCTTATACTATGAGGTAGGGTACTGGAAGTAAGAGTTAGGTTACAGATGAAGGTGATAGGTTTGCTAAGTAACTTGCTCCCAAGCCTAAAGATATCAGGATGAAAAAATGATGTTAAGAACAGTCAGTCTTCTCTAGCAGTTTTTCTGTCTGTTTTGGCAATGACCTTAAAGTGAAAAGGGGTATTGTAAGAACTTGTACAACAAGAAGGAAGGTAAAGGATCAGAAGGTTAGTAAAGATAGGGTTGATAGTTTTAGGTGCATGACTAATGTTGCCTTTTATTTCATTGAAAGGAATGGAGTGGTTTGTAACTGGCACAAAAGCTGGGGGAGAGACTAGAGGTAGCAAGTTGTTTTAGGGTACTTTTTTGGTGGCCTAGTGTAGCTCTTTCACATTTCTGGCAGTATTCAATTTTAGCCTTTTTGAATCTAGTCCGGGCCTTTTTTTTCATTTTAATATGCTTATCATGTTTGCATTGA
This sequence comes from Protopterus annectens, assembly GCF_019279795.1. Taxonomy (NCBI): domain Eukaryota; kingdom Metazoa; phylum Chordata; order Ceratodontiformes; family Protopteridae; genus Protopterus; species Protopterus annectens. The sequence goes on along the minus strand of NC_056725.1, from coordinate 96,054,082 downwards.
TTAGAAGGATCAGATTTCCAGTCAAACCAAACTTTGTCCTTGGGTGTCTGTTATCTGTGATCTAAAGGAAAGATGTACTATGTTTTCCAATGTATTTATTTATTTATTCATTCATGCATGTATTTATTTTTTTATTTTTATGGGGAAGACAATCTCAAATGGAATTAAGAATGTTGTAGATGGTTGAGAGAGCAGAACTAAGCCAGGAAAGTATATATTTCTGTGATCTTGTAACAGTGTAGAAGTTAGATCTTCCATTTTTTCCTTTGAGATATTGTATTCTCAGTTATTTGGGATCTGTTGGACTTAAAAACAAGGAACATTGCCCTGGTGTGAGCGTCACAAATTTTACTTGCAAATGTTACATGCTTTCCCAGTCACAAGAACTTTAGAGAAAATAGTGAAACAGGATGGGGAAAAATGCTACGTTTTAGAAAATGGCCTACTAATGATGGTCCCATAGTAGGTCAGCCTATATGTTGGTAACATGTCTATTAAAATCCGTGGGTCCTAGATTTCAGAACTTTTATTTCATTACGTATGGTTGATGACAGAAGGAGACAATGAGATTATGTAGTCTTTTCATAAAGCGCATTCTGCATTCTACCTCTCTTCCACCCCTGTCTTCCCCACTTACCCACCTTTCCCATGCCTTCTTGAATGCTTGTTTGAATTCCATTTCTACCACCAATTATGATACTTGATTTTAATACTTTGCAATCCTGTATTTCAAGAAATACTTCAGCAAATACAGGGAGTAGGTGGCCCATACAAGTCTGTTGCTTGTGCATCTTCCTTCATCTCCTGCCCTTCCCATTTAACTTACTCCCTCTAGTACATTTTGAGTGTGTACTCTTAACTCCCAGAGGATGTGGGGTTGAGCCTGTAAAAAATGAAGTTATCACCTTACAGTTCAAACAAATATTAATATCTCTGGAACCATAAGTGTTACTAGCAAACTGTAAATGGCAAACTATTCATTATAAATTAGTCTTTACGTTAGTGGCATTTATTCAGTTTGATGCTTTAAAATGGATTTTATAAGTCAAAATAAAGGCAGTGAATATTACTTTTCTACTGTTGTATAAACAACTTATAATATATCAGTAACCATTGAAGCAAGACACATACTGCCAGCAGAATTTTCTTCATACAGCTGTGAGCTTTCAAATGAGGCTTTGCATTTCTGTCTGTTACCAGAATGTTGAAATATTTAGAGAAGTATGAAATTTATTACAATACAGATAAACAATATACAAATAATATTCAATATTTCTTTACCTGCATTAGACAGAGGTCAACTATCATTACAGTTGTGTTTGCCATCATGTATGCTTTAAGATGAAATCTTCTGATAGCTTGTATGTAGCAGGGTTCTGGAATTATCAATGCAAATATGAACAAGCAGTATTGGACACATATAGGCATTGGTAGGAGGTAACTGCAGAAATGCCTTGAGGCACATTCAGCTATAATGAGTTCTGTTTGAGTGAACTTGCTTGCACACCTTTATCATATTTCCCTGTGATTTCTGGTCTTTGTTGAGAAGAGCGTTAGATCCTCTGTTATCTGTCCATATAATTTCCCGTCCATCTCATACAGCCACCTTGTATCTTTTCTGTGGATGCCTTCCAGCAGCCTGTTGTTCTTCTCTTTCCATGGCCTCTAGAAATGCAGATTGTTCTCAGATGTGGCATAGTCAAGACCTGGTAGAGCTGGAGCATACTTCTGGAATCTGTCTCACACTGCAACATTTTTGGTTTCTGCCACTTTCTTCTAACTTTACCTTTGGTGGTCCTGTCCCCACATGAACAACAGTCAAAAGAGCTTTTTCCATTCTTTTCTGTCTGTGCATTCCCATACTGCCGTTACTTCACAACAGGGTCGGTGTGGCATAGGTACATTACACTTGGTTGCATTCAACCTTAACTGCCACCTTTCTGCCCATTTGGTCACCCTTTCCAGATTCTTTTATTATTTATTTATTCATGTATTTTTTTGTGTTTGTTTAGAAGGCTGATGGGCTGATCCATAAGGGACCCATTTCAGCCACAGTCCAAGCTTATTTACATGCAATTGGGTATGCAATAAAGTAGAAGAAGAATATTTAAATAGCAGCATAAAAGAGAAACAACAATGTATATAGAGTATAGTAAGCACTGTATAGTCATTTAAGCATTGGGAAGTGGTGTATGCATAGGTTACGTGGATGTTATATAATTATTTAAAAGATAATTTCCATATAAAAGTTACTGATAACAAGAGAACTGAAGATAGGTGGAAGGTAGATCTACCTAAGAGGAGAATTGAAGATCATATGAAAGGAGATACTAAATAAGCTGATTGAATGGTGGACGTACGAAGGTGAAGGTGCCTGAGAAGATAAGTGAGAGGGAAAGTTGGCTAGGAGTATTTAATTTTGCATATGTAAGTAGCTCTTACTCTTTCTCATCCTTCATTGCTTTACCCAATTTCCCCTTTCTTTCATCCTTCTGTCTGTGTCTCTCTCTAGCAGGGTGCAGGGAAGTTACAGGGTTCATTGGAAACATCCCTAAAGCATTTACAGATTATTTAGGACAAACCTTGTACCACCTCTGCCCTTGTACTTTACGTTCACTGGAAACATCCCTAAAGCATACGCTCAGCAGGCTTATCCAAAAGGCAGTCTGACTCCACTCAATCTAACCCCATTAATTTAGGACAGACTTTGTATCACCTCTGCCCTTGTGCTTTAAGAAAGTGTCTTTTCTGCATGTATTTTAGCCTGCACAGTGGTTAGTATGAAGACAATTGCTTCAGTGTCCTAGTTTGTAAGCAATAGCCTTTCTGTAAATCATTCTCCACAGACATACTTCTGGTCAGCTTTTGCTCTGTACTTCCTAACAGACACAGACATTTACTCATATTGCTCTTTCTCAAAGTATTTTTTTTCTTTTCACTTCTTCTAGACTTGCTACTCCCATTATTTATGTCTTCCTGTTTTTTTTTTTTTTTCATTGAAACTGCATGTCTTCCAGGAGGTCACCCTTGGTCTCCCCCTTTCCTTTCTTATTTCTCCTTACCCGAGACAGTTTCAGCTCTGACCTAGTACTTGTGCACTGTCAACACTGACTCAGTATACTTAATAATCTCTCTAGTATGTTTGTTTATGTTTATAGAAGTGTCTTTGCAAGCAAATAGATAAGCATCCAACAGTGAAGTCTGCAATTTGAACAGCATTCTGTGGGCTGTATTTTTATGTAAATTATAAATATTATGGCAGCCTGAAACAAAAAAACTTTTTCCACTATAATAGCTTCATTTTCTTAGATCACAGCAGTCACATTGGTACTTTCTCCTTCAACTGTGTTCCATTGATTGTTTTTAGCAGTCTATTTTCTCCCTTCCTTACGTTTTTTATCCTTTGCATCAGATGCTTGTGCAACCACTTTCAGTTCTGAGCCCGTATTTTTTCAGATCTGCAGTTTTGCATTCTGGCTTACTTTTTTTCTCATTATTTTAGTGATCTCTGGGGTTTGGGTAGCCTTTGGACTCTGCATTTCAAAGTCTATAGAAACCTCCTTACCATTGCACAGTTGTTAAAACAGTCAAGTACAATGTTTACTGTTATATATCACAATTAGTAAGCTCAAGGTGATATTGTAGTAACTCTCCTACTAAAGCTGTGTAAAGTAACAAAATCAAGACTTTTATCTACCAGCACAGAGGCCTTTTAAACTGCATTGTTCTTTTTACTTATTAATCTCAGCAGATTTGTGGCTGTTTAAGTACAGTCACTGATTGTTTTTCTTTTCCTCTTTGCCAAGTTTTCAACCAGCATCGTTTGCCCTCATTAACACTCAGACTCACTCTGCTGTCCTAATCTACCCCCAGTTCCCATCCACCCACCCATACTCTACATTTATACTTCCATAGCCCCTCTCACATATTCCTAAACCCAGTATCATTGATTCCCTCCAGAAGAAAAACAACAGAATTACTCCCAGTAGTAACACTCACTCTAGTTTACCACCCAGGACTCTCAAAACTTTCCTCCACCTTACTCCCTATTCTATCTGTACATCTAACCAAGCAGCCCCCTAACATTTCCTAATCCTAATTTGCAACAAAGGTAAAACCCAAGTAAAATAAGATGTCCCTAACTCAAGATTATTTTGCTATTCCTCCTCACTCTACTAGCCTTCACCACCAGTTGTCATATCCACCTCCTTCAAATACTTAGGACTTCAACCAATACTCACAAAGAATATCAACATCTACCCAGCCTTTCTCCATAGCACTCTACAAATAAATCACATCTGTTTTTTATCTCTAAATATCTCAAAATTGAGTATCCAAAGTTGTGATCAAATACCAAACCAATTTCAAAATATAACTGGACTCACTCTTCCCTCTGTAATGTTATAAATTCTGGAAGTTAGCGGAGATACTCAGCCCAACCCAGGTCCCACTGTTCATAAAATCATCACTTCCACCCCTAAAATAAACCAGTCACTTAATACCTCTCAACAAAAAACAGAACCCAGTCTCACCATACCAAATATGAACCTAAGAAATATGTGCAATAACATCCATGGCATATGCCTACCTTGCTACATACACTCCTGATGTAGCCATACCTACCAAAACCTGGTTAAAAAAGAAATAAAAGATAATGAGGTCACCATCAAGAATATGTTTCATATGACAGATAAAACAAGCATGCAGGTGGTATAACAATCATTTATAAAAAATTCTCTAACCATCACCTTATTCCCACAGTAAATACCCAAATTTAACAATGGCAAACTTCTAATAACACTCCTAAACATCAACAGTAGGAAAACTATATGTTTAACAGCAATTTATATACAACCAGGGAATAATATTGATACTGCTGAAAACATCCTGTATTAGGTATCCAAACAAATTCATGAATAAACATGAAACTGTAATAATTGGAGACTTGCATATAGACTGGCAACTCATAAATTCCACAACTCCCACTGAATCCATAAACATACAGCTTCAAACAATTAGTAACCACACCCACTAGAATCAGTAAAACTTTGGAGAGGCACTCAACATCAGACTGGATTCTTGCAAACAAACTAGAGAAATTGAAAAAAGTAGGCTGCCTGTCAGCATAAGTGATCATATATCAACATATGCCATTAGAACAAACCATAACCTAGATAAACATATCTATAATCAAATATGAAATACAATCAATTTCAGCAAAGATATTTTCAATAAAACAGTAAAGCAGTATAACCGGAATGTATTTAGAACAATGAAGCTAGATGATGCTGTAGAAGACTTTAATAACATATCCTTACAGATCTTAAATAGTCTAGCAGCAGTATGTAATTAAAGAGTGAAGTCCAACCCCGCTCCATGGCTAACAAAAGAAACAAAAAACTCATGATAAAAAGGGATAAAGCCTGGAAAAAAATTAGTGTGATAATATAATTCAAAATGCCTTCCAGCAATTTAGACATCTTAGAAACCTTGCAAAACTCCCTGTCAAACAGGATAAGCAAACATACTATACCAACCTACAAGAAAAACATCAAAACAACTAAAAATGTTTTAGTCATCACTAAATAAACTACTCTACCCTGGCAAGACCACCACTCTCCCTCCAAAAACAGGCAATAGGGCAGACTCTGTCCTCAGAGTTTAATTCCAACTTTATGCAGTCAAAATTATCTCTCTTAGATACTAATACAAACGGTGGTTGAATAGATATTATTGCACTGTTTTACTTCTTTGCTGTTTTGCTTTTTCCTTTGTCTTATTACAGCTTTAAGGATCATTCATTCATTAATTGTTAATTGGATTTGAGATCTGATTGGTAACCTTTGGTTTTAAAAGTTTGATTGTTTCAGCAGTTTTATTTTACTCTGTTGAAGACTATGTGAGACAAAAGTGCTTAGTAGTAGTGAAATAAAATAGTAGTGAGCTCCTTTTGTGTTTTTTGCTGCTTTTTACTAGGCACTAATACATCTCACCCCTCTCCTTACCCCATCCAACCAAAACCACCCACAGCTCTTCAGTTTTAGTCCAGTACCTACCTTGCTCATAATGAAGTTTCTCCTTAAACTTAGAATTACTTCTGTAGCTGCAGACTACCATCAGACTACCTACAAATAACTGCAAAAGTCATAGCCTTCCCTGTGGTGTCCATAGCAGAAAGATACGTTCCATCACTGTGGAAAAAAATCCTGCATCATACCACTACATAAAGGCAGCTCATCTACAAAGTTTAATAACTACAGACCAATAGTGATTCTGTCTCCCTTCTCCAAAATATTAGAGAAATGTGTCCCTATGCAACTGATGGAATACCGAACCTCAAATAACCTCCTGTCAGAAACACAACATGGCTTTAGGGCCTAGCACAGCACCACTTCTGCTCTACTACATTTTACCAGTATAGTAAATCAGTATAGAAACAGTGGTGTGATTGTGTCCACCACGTTCTTAAACTTGTCAAAAGCATTTGATACTGTTCCGCACCAGCAACTGCTCATTCAGCTGTCCTCAATAGGACTTTCACAATACTCCTTGCCGTGGTTTCTTAGTTACTTGTCTGGAAGGCAACAAATCTACTCATCCTTTCAACCATTTATTACAGGTGTCCCTCAGGGCTCTATCCTGGGTCCTCTCCTATTTAATTTATTTATTAATAACCTCTACTACACTTCAGTATTCATTCAGAATTAATTCTGCATGCAGACAACTCATCATTAATATTTGTGGCCTCAAAAAATATAAGCTCCAAGACATTACCCAAAAATCTTTCTCCTATTTAGAAACCTGGCTCATAGAGTCAAACCTCCTACTCAACCCCAAGAAAACTAAGCTAATGCTTTTTACCTCAAAAAGTTGCCAAAATCAAAAGCAATATTTTGCCATAAAGTCAGCAAATAATACTGTCATTGAAACTGTAACTCACAGTAAACTTCTAAGTGTTATAATAGATGACAGTCTCAAATATGACCATCATGTACTGCACACCATAAAATCTACACACCAGAAACTAGGCTCCCTTTATAAGATCAATGGATTTCTTAGAGATACTGCAAGGAAAACCCACCACCTTCTTGTTGCTAACTGTCTTCTATCCCACTGCTATCCTAACGGGCTTAAACAATACTAAAAAAAAGACATTTGCCTCCTGCTGCAACAAAATAGCTAAATTTGCCACCAGTCTCCCTCATAGAATCCACCATTATTATAGCTTAAAGCAATTAAACTGGCTGGAACTACACAACTACCTAGCATACTCACAACGAACTACAGTGCACAAACTCATTCATCATCCAGAAAAATGCCCTGCACTACAAAACTTATTACTGCCTTACTATTCTTACTATGCACAAACAAGTAAAATAATGTAGGAGACTCCCAATATCTTGCTAAACCCTGGAATAGTATCCCCACACAAATAAAACTCTGACCAATTCAGTAGTTTTAAACCCCTGCTTAAACAACATTTTAACCAGTCCTGGTCCTGTACATGCTCATCACCACTTTGTACTGACTGTATGATACTCTCCAAATTTTCTCCTTAAACAGAATATTCTCAACCTCTCATTAAAATGACAAAACAGTTTTATACATAACTGTATACACACTGAGCCGAGTGGAGTTGGGGCATTCACTACAACTCTTATCTGAGATATAAAACATTTTTTTTTATATAGTAGTTATTGCTTCTAGCAATTTATATATAGCACTTTTTATTGCCTGCTGCATACTTTTTACTGCTATTAACTAATCTGCACAGTTGAACTAAAATTGGCTGCCTTACAGGGCCCGATAAACAAGGTTTTTACAGTCACACTGTTTGTAAAGCTTTTTAGCTAGATGTTCTTCATCTCACATTGCTGCAGTCCTTACACTTGGGTAGTCCGCTGTCCTCGGTCGGCCCGAATATCAAAGTATAAGGCTGACGTCGGTCAAGGCGCATTAGACTGACATCAGGACGTCAGGGTACAAATGCGCATGACCGACGTCATATCCTCAGTCTTTTTTGCCGCATGGTCCGATGCAGAAGCAGCGTTGCAAGTGCCGTTCGGCGTTCTGAAATTTTTCGAATTCAGAGTTTCAGACCGAGTCAAAGTTGGCTAAGTACCCCGTTGGGGAATATTTTCGTTTTTTCTTGCCTCAGTGGTTTACCGGATGTCAGAAAAAGTGAATAACTGTATTTCTTGTGGGAAACAGATACCGCATAGAGATTATCATACTTTGTGTATTCCTTGTTTAGGGCCTGAGCACGACGTTGTTGGGTGTGGCTTTTGTGCTAGATTCAATAAGCGCACTATTAAGAGGAGGTTAGATTGTGCCAGGTTAGTCTTCGGGAAGCGGTGCAATTATAATATGCCGTCGGATGCTCCGACGTCCGCTTCTTCGAAGAAGCGCAAGGACAAAGCAGCTAAGCCCAGGCAAGAAGAGCCATCCGTTCCGGACGCCGGTTCTTTAGAGGTGTCGGTGGAGCCGGGGGTTCCGCCGGAGGTTTCTCTGGCGTCCTAGGGGGAGACTTTGTTATTGCAGGATGTGGCCTCTCAGGAGGCAGGTCAGGCTGAAGGGGCCTCTCAGGTTACTGTACTCCCCTCCCTTCCTAGGGTGGTTAGGCCTTCTCCTTCTGTTTCCAAGGCTTCTCTCAGAGGCAGGCCAGGTTTAGCTTCAGTTGGTGTCACTCCTAGTTCTTCAGGATCTGTGCCCAAGAAGCATATGCTTAAAATGGCAGAAGATTTGATTACTTTGATTAGAGGTTCTTTGCCCCCTCCTGATAAGAGACCTAGGGTGGAACCTGAGTTGGGGAGTTTTGAACAGGCTTCGGATGTTTCAGAGTCTTGACTGAAGACTTGCAGGAGTATTCTCCTTATTCTGATTCTGATGTGGATGATTCTACTCCTTCTGCTTCTCCTCCTGAGGATTTTTCTTTTTCAGAGACTTTTCATTCCATGAGGGAGCATTTTAAGTGGGAAGGTCAGGACTTCTCTGATTCCAGGAAAAGGCTTAGGGAATTTTGTTTTACCCCAGCATAGGCCTTTGGCTATACCTCCTGTTCTGGATGTTGTGGAAGATGTGTTTGCAGAGGCTTCTCTTAATCCTGATTCTTTGCCTCCTGCTCCTGTTAAACTGGATAGGTATTACAGGGTGCCTGAAGCTCATAAGTATCTTTTTAAGAGTCCTAGGGCGGACCCAGAAACTGTTAGTCAGGGGCCTAAGGGTGTTAAGGCTTCTGTTGTTAAAAATCCGGTTCCTCCAGATAAAGAGGCCAGGGCTTTGGATAGATGGGGAAAGAAAGTCTATACTTCTTCCACCCTTGCTATGAGGGCTTTGAATTGCCAGTTTCACATGTTGAAATACCAAAACTATCTACTTTCTCAATTGAAGTCTAAGGTAGATGCTCTGGCGGAAGGTATTGAGTGTAAAGAGTTACAAGATTTAGTACATGTTTCTGAACAGGTGGGTAAGCATTCTTTGCAATGTGGTTTTGATGCTGTACAGGCCTCGTCTAGGGTGGCTGCCACTGGGTCAGTTCTTCGCAGGCACGCCTGGCTGAGGGATCAGAATTTATCTGACCATGTTAAGACAAGGATTTTAGATGCTCCTTTACAATCTGATGTGTTGTTTGGTTCACCTGTTGAGGCAGTCTTAAAGAAAATGGAAGACAAGGCTAAGTCTATGCAGACTGTTAAAGATTTTTGCAGGTTCAGCCTCCAAGTTTAGTAGAAATTGGCCTACCAAGGGGTGGACGTATCCTTCTTATGATTCCCAGTCTAGGGGTAGATCTAGACGTGGTAGGGGCAGAGCTCAGGGCTCTTTCAGGCCTAGAACAGGGAGTTCACCTGCACAGTCTTCGGTGAGGGCAGGGGTCAGTCCTTTCGTAAACAGACCCAATGACCTACCTTTTCAGCTGCCAGAGCCTTCTCGTCTGGCAGCACCTTTGGGAGGAAGGTTGGCACTTTTCAAGGAAAATTGGAGTTTAATTACCCAAGACAGATGGGTATTGGATATCATACACCAAGGTTACAGGTTTTATTTCCATACCTTGCCTCCTTTCAAAGGCATGCCAGACGTTCCTCCTCAGCAAAGAATAGAGGCTCACAAACAAATTTCTCTGTTACTTCAAATAGGGGCCATACAGCCAGTCCCTATGCCAGAAGTGGGCCTAGGATTTTATTCTCGCCTGTTCCTAGTACCAAAGAAGGGGAACACGTGGAGACCAATTTTGGATTTATCTATCCTCAACACTTATCTGGACATTCCCAAGTTCAAAATGTTGACGTTACAACAGCTTTTACCTCTGCTGGGCAAAGATCATTGGATGGTAACTTTGGATCTCAAGGAGGCTTACCTTCATGTTCCTATCAGACTGAGTTGCAGGAAGTATCTGCGTTTTCGGGCTGGGACTTCTCATTATCAGTTCTCTGCATTGCCTTTTGGCTTATCTACTGCCTCCAGAGTGTTCACGAAAGTTCTGGCTCCAGTGATAGCTTTCTTCAGGCTAAAAGGAATACAGATCTATCCTTATTTGGACGATTGCCTGATTCTGGCTCAAGGAAGGGACGAGCTTCTTCATCATTTGGAATATGTGATAGCAGTGCTAAGATGCCTGGGGTATTCTGTGAACGAAATAAAGTCCAGTCTAGTACCCTCTCAGGACATGTGCTTTCTGGGTGTAAGACTGAATACAGCATCCCAGATGGCCTTTTTGACCCCGGACAAACAAAAGAATCTTTCCCTTTACTTTCATCAATTGTCTCATCAGTCCAGGCTGACTGCAAGGACAGTCCTTCAAGCCTTGGGGTTCATGGCATGTTGTATTCTGGTGCTTCCCAATGCCAAACTGCATATGAGGAAGCTACAATGGTATCTCAAAATGTATGGACACAGCACTGCCAGGATCTGGACACTGTCATTCAAATAATACCTTGCATTCAAAAGGAATTTTTGTGGTGGGCTCAGGAATGTCACCTAAACAAGGGACTCTCTGTGACCCGGCCAGAGGCAAGTCAGATTCTAACGACAGATGCCTCAGACAAAGCTTGGGGAGCTCATCTAAATGGAAAGTGGATACAAGACAAGTGGCCTGCCAGACTACAACATCTACATATCAACTTGAAGGAGATGTTAGCAGTCCAGTTTGCATTAATAGCTTTCAAGGATTTACTTCTTCCAGGGCAGGTGTTGATTCTAACAGACAACACAACTGTCATGTGGTACATCAACAAGCAAGGGAGTACACATTCTTATCCTCTATGCAGGCAAGCAATGATTTTGTGTGAGACTGCTCTCAGTTTATAACTAAATCTTCAGCAAAGGTTTCTGCCGAGCACAGAACTCCTTAGCAGATGTGTTGAGCAGACGAATTATGGATCCCCACGAGTGGAAATTGGATCCTCATGTATTTCAGAAATTGACAGTGTCATGGGGAACTCCAGACATAGATCTGTTCGCTTCTCCACTAAACCACCAGCTGCCAAAGTTTTGCACGAAAAGGTTCCATCCCACAGCTTGGAAAGTGGATGCTCTTTCTTTCAATTGGAGCAATCTTCATGTGTATGCCTTTCCACCTCTGCCTCTCCTCCCAAAGGTACTTCTAAAGGTCAGACAGGACAAGCCAAGGATGATTTTAATAGCTCCAGATTGGCCTCGACAGCACTGGTACCCATTACTGAGAAGTCTGGTACGGGAGCCTCCATGGCCTTTGCCTTCGATTCCACACCTGTTGTCTGAGGAGGACAGTCATTTACTCAATGTCAAGCTTCACTCTCTTCACCTAACAGCCTGGCATATTCTGTTTTGAACCATAGAGGGTCTCAACTTCCACAGCAAGTTTTGAATGTTATTTTGGAAGCTAGAAGGCCTAGTACAAGGAAAGTGTACGCAGATAAATGGAAGAGATTTTTATTTTGGAGTGCAGCAAAGGATTTTGATGTTTCTGAGCCTAATTTAAGTGTGGCTCTTCAATATCTTACTGAGTTACTGGACAAAGGTTTGTCCTTCTCTTCTATTAAGGTTCATGCTGCAGCAATTTCGCTCACTATGACTGTGACCCACCATTGTTTTCTCATCCTTTGTTCAAGCAATTTCTTAGAGGGCAAAGAATATAAGACCCCCACGTAGAGCTCCTACTCCTGCTTGGGATCTCAATTTTGTGTTGGAGAAACTCACTCTACAACCTTTTGAGCCTGCAGCTACTACCGAGTTGAAATATTTATCATGGAAGACTGCTTTTTTGTTGGCCATTACCTCTGCAAGAAGGGTTTCTGAATTGCAGGCCCTTATGGCGGTTGAGCCTTTCTTAATTTTCCATAAGGATAGAGTATCTTTGCGTACTATTCCTTCCTTTATGCCTAAAGTGGTTTCTAGTGTGGCTTTAAACCAAACTATTCATTTGCCTACTTTTTATGCAAATCCCCAAAATAAAGGGGAAAAGATTTTGCACACTTTAGATGTACACAGGCAGTTGCGATATTATTTGAGCAGAACTAAAGGGTTCAGGCAGTCTCAGCAGTTATTTGTTTCTTTTGCTTTGAGTTCTCAGGGCAAGCCTGTGTCAAAACAAAGTATTTCTAAGTGGATTGGGTTTTGCATTGCTTTCTGTTATTCCCATCATGGCAAGGAGATTCCAGCTGGGATTAGGCCTCATTCCACTAGGGCTACTGCCACTTCGACAGCCTTCTTACGGGGGTGGCAACTAAAGATATTTTGGAGGCAGCTACTTGGAGTTCAGTGCATACTTTCTCTAAGCATTATCACCTTCCACTTTACTCTAAATCTAGGGCTGGTTTTGCCACTGCTATTTTACAGGGCATTTTGGCAGCTCCTGCTTCTTTATAGTTTTGCCATCCTCCCTTACCTCTGCTTTGGGATTCTACCCAAGTGTAAGGACTGCAGCAATGTGAGATGAAGAACATAGTACAGTTTTGTACCTACCATAAATGTAGATGTTCGAAGATCCACATTGCTGCAGTCCAATTTACCCTCCCTCCTTCCCCTCTGTAGTTAGAGGCGGTTGTGTGGGTTGGGTTGTAAATATTGTGTATATTGTATATATTGTACATATTATTAGTGCAAGGGTGGTTGGTTGGTTGTTTGCTGTCTTTTGGTTCTGACCTTTCTTTTTAGGGTCTTCTGACATCTGGGGCAAGAAAAGACTGAGGATATGACGTCGGTCATGCGCATTTGTACCCTGACGTCCTGATGTCAGTCTAATGCGCCTTGACCGACGTCAGCCTTATACTTTGATATTCGGGCCGACCGAGGACAGCGGACTACCCAAGTGTAAGGACTGCAGCAATGTGGATCTTCGAACATCTACATTTATGGTAGGTACAAAACTGTACTTTTCACTGTGTGAAAAGTATTAACTAGAAATTTTCTGTACTTGTTAAGCACCTGTTTGTTTGTTCTGATTTCCTGCCAAGGAGTGTGTCATATAACCGATTTGTTTGCTGTTAAAAGCATTCTGTAGAGTCTCCTTGCTCCTTTATCTGTTTAAAAACTTTCATTTTGTGGCTCACTGCTGTTCTTCTGCTGTGATAAACATTTCTGTAGTGTTTACTGTCTAAATGACTGTAGGCTAGTAGCTGTAGTATTGTTCCCTACCCCTCTCTCCCTGTTGGTGTGTCGCTGTTATACTTGGTGGCTTTGCAGTTGCCCGCCCTTACTGTAAATTTAATCTGGGACACTCCTCCCAGTCTAGTGTCATTAGCTCATTCTACCTAATACAGAGAGAACATTTGAGAAGGCCAACCCACTTAGTTTCCTAACCTTGAATTATCTTCTGCTTCTCCTTTCTCCATTTCCTTTACCAAAAAAAAGCTTTGCTAGAATCTCCCTGTGTTCTGCTTAACTGTAACAACAAAATGTACACTTGTTTCCTGCCTTTCCTGTAACTAGTCTAGTCCAGAAATAGATTTGCTCTATCCAGGCCTGTTTGTAAGCTTCTTTGCCCCCAAGCCTGTCTGTGTTGGAGGGAAGCCTGCTAGCTTATCAGTGGGAGTGGTAAGCACTAGGTAACCTATCTACCACATAAGGAGTAGTTTCTGGCCCAGACATTGTAGTTATTAGCCATTTGGGCAGTTTTTCCATCTCTCTCAACTTCCTGATTTAAAAGTCCACATTTGCACTTGCCCCACCTTCATGTAACTAGTCTAGACCAGATACAGATTTGCTGTATCCAAGACTGTAAGCTCCTTAGCCCCACATGCCTTTCTGTGTTGGAGGGAAGCCTTCTAGCTTATCAGTGGGAGTGGTAAGCACTAGGTAACCTATCTGCCACATAAGGAGTGGTTCTGGGCCAGAAATTGTAGTGATTGGCTGTTTGGGCAGTTTTTCCATGTCTCTCAACTTTCTGATTTAGAAGCCCACATTTACACTTGTTTCCCCCCCTTTTCTTGTAACTAGTCTAGTCCAGATACAGATTTGCTGTATCCAGGACTGTTAGTAAGCTCCTGAGCCCCCCCCCCCCAAGCCTTTCTGTGTTGGAGGGAAGCCTGCTAGCTTATTAGTGAGAGTGGTAAGCACTAGGTAACCTATCTACCACATAAGGAGTGGTTTCTGGCCCAGAAATTGTAGTTGCTGGCCGTTTGAGCAATTTTTTCATCTCTCTCAACTTTCTGATTTAAAAGCCCACATTTGCACTTGTTTCTTTCCTGTAACTAGTCTAGTTCAGATACAGATTCTTAGTTTTAGCACTTGAATTTGTTTATTCGTGCTCAGCACTTGTTCAGAACTTGTTGTAAGCACTAAATAAGCTACAAATTGCTACAGCACTCAACCTTCCTCATTACCTAGAGGAAAACAGTTTTTGTACTTACTTTCCTCACTTACTTAGAGAAAAACAGCTCTTGTACTCACTTTCCTCACTTGTCTACAGGAAAACAGTTTTTTTATTCAGACATGTCCAAGGGTCAGCTCCCAGTGTTCTCTCCTGTCTATGAATCTGGGTTTCTTGGGGCAATGTAGCAATTGCCTCATGTACACAGACAACCCTCTCCTCCTACCACCCAACACTACAACCTGTGAGAGATGCACTTATCTAGCAAAACTGGAGGTAAAGCTCTCTCCAACCAAGACTGAACTTGACAGTCAAGAGGAGAAGGTAAACACTTGCACCACACCACACTCATCACATAGTCCCACTAAACCTACACCACCAAAATCCACACATAGAAACACAAAAACATTTGTGGAGGCTCTCTATAATAATCTGCTCAAGCAACAGAGACCTCCAAAGCAGAAACTCAAGCAACCTCCACCCCCAACACAACTCAAATGACACATAGCCCACAGACTCAGTGTGCCATTCAACCACAGCTCATAAGGCAAAACAACGTACCCAACACACTAGTCATAGGTGACTATAGTTAGGCACACTGATGTCCCACTTACCAGGCTAAACAAGGAGAAGGTTACTGTCAGCTGCCTGTTGGGTGCCAGGATCCGCCACATAACACATGCACTTAGGTCACTCCACAAGTACAAATATGACTCTGTCATTGTCCATGTTGGTGTGAATGACCTGAGATGTACCTCCCTGAACTACATGAAAAGAGACATGGAAGAGCTCTCCAATCTTGTAGCCCAGGCAGGTATGACCCTAGCCCTGAGTAGCATCCTGCCATCGCCCAGAATGATACCGCAGTACAAGGACAAAATGATTCAAGAATTGGCTAAGCTTCTGGTGTCATTCTAAGGGGATCCAGTATCTGTCCACCTGGGACGACATGGTCGACAGACCACAATGCTTTGCCAGAGATGGCCTGTAACTGTCACCCTTGGGATTCCGGATACTGGCTAAGGCACTTGCTGCCCCTATAGTGCCTTTTTTAGGCAAGGTTCAAATGACAAATTCACCACCGTAACAGGAACAGGCAAGCAAAAACTGAGGGTAATGCTACTCTGCTAGAAGTCTAAATCTCAAAATGCACTCCCTCAAGACACTCCTTAAAATGGAGAGCATCGATATCTGTGCAGTGACTGAGACCCGGTTCAAGGCTCCAGAGAGCACCCCTGCATTACCAGGCTATAACTCATACCACACTTTTCGGTCATCTAACCTGGACCGGAACACCAAACGCGGAGGTGTGTCCATATTCATTAAGGATATCCACACCTCCAGCCTAGTTGCTCAGCATAATGCATCTAAGGTTATCCAAGTGCAACTAACTGTGGGCAAAACTGCAATCTAAATTGTAGCGTGCTACAGATCCCCCACCATGCCCCTTGATTCCCACTCTTTTCTTGATATACTGGAAAATATTAGGCTTCAACCAAACACCCTAATAATGGGTGATTTCAACTACCTCACCATTAACTGGGAAAACTACTCATGTACCAACTCCTTCGCTCTACGCTTTTTGGAATTCATAAATTCCAGTAACCTGGATCTACTTATCCACACCCCCACCAGGGCAACAGTGTCCTAGACCTAGTCATTACCAACATGAGTGACCGGTGTTCCACACCTGAAGTCAACTCCTCGTTGGTCAGATCCGACCATAAGCTAATCACCCTAGATATCCACATCCCGCCCCACCCCCCATTAAGGAAGCCACGGTAAAAAATTTCTCCAAAGCCAACTTCATGCTTCTTAAGACAGAAGTGGCGAACTTCATGACACCCATGCAGATGGACAATACAGTTATGACTGCTGAATCTTACACAGATGCACTCAATAAGCACTTACATGAATGCATGTATCATGCTATCCCAAACAGAACCAAGACGCTATCCTCCAAAAAAAAGGGAGCCAGTCTGGAGATCCCCTGCCATAAACAAACTCTACAACAGAAGGAAGAAACTGTTGCAAAATGGAGTAAAATCCCATGAGTGGAGGAGCTCCCTGGTCAGCCTCAGTAAGAAGCTGAGATCCCTTGCAAGATCCTCCAAAGCTAGCTACGAAAACAAAATCGCCACCGATTCTAAGGACAACCACAAAGCATTCTATAGCAATGTCAAGAATCTCAATGGAAACACCCAGATCTGCTCTGAGTTACAGCACAACGACATGAAAATTACAGAACCAACTGATATTGCCAACATTCTGGCAGATAGGTTCAGTGCTAACTTTACCCCCCTCTCACCCCCTAAAGGGCCCATATCGATATATTAAGAACGCAGAGTCATTAAGAACGCAGAGTCCCTGTAATCACAACTATTCAGGTAAACGCTGTACTCTCTAAAGCCAAAAACACAGCATCCATGGGACCGGACAACATTCCAGGCTGCGTTTTACACGAACTTCAGAATGAACTGGCTCCCCACCTAAGCACCATGTTCAGTCATAGCCTCATGTCAGACTTTGTGGCCACTGAATGGCACACAGCAACAGTTATCCCACTCCACAAAGGGGGAGCCACCACTGATCCTCGGAACTATCGCCATATTAGCCTGACGAGCCTGGTCTATAAGGCCATGGAACGTATCATCATGGAACTCATAAACAAAGACATTGGTAACCTCCAAACTCTGGACCCCACCCAGTACGGGTTTGTGGAAGGCAGATCATGCCTCCTGAACCTGATCTGCTTCTTTGAGACAGTCACCAAAACCGTAGACGAGGGTACTGTGGTTCACACAGCCTATCTTGACTTTGCCAAGGCTTTTAACACCATCCCCCATTCTGGAATTATAGCTAAACTCACTAAACTAAGTATAAAGCCCCATGTCGCAGGATGGGTTGCCAACCGGCTCACTGACAGAACCCACACTGTAAAAGTTGCAGACTCCAAATCTGACTTCATAGCAGTGACAAGTGGAGTACCACAGGGTTCAGTCCTGAGACCTCTCCTGTTTGGTATCTACTTCTCTGAAGTACAGGCTAATGCAGAAGACCCTTTGCTAATAAAGTTCGCAGATGACTGCAAACTAGGAGCCATAGATGAGTATCCAAATGAAGTGGACATCCTACAGAAAGGGCCTCACTGAGACAGATGCCTGGTGTCAGAGCCATGACCTCAAGCTCAATGCCAAAAAGTGCATTATCATCCCCTTTGGTAAAAACTCTGTACCCATGAACTACCACATAGGCGGCAGTCTACATAACGCTGAATGAGTGATAAGAGACCTTGGGACCCAGGTGGACAGTAGTCTCTCTTTTGATAATCACATCGCCACAGTAGTCAGGAAATCCTTCTAAGTGGCACACCTCATCATAAAAGGGTTCTCATCCAGGAAAAAAGAGGTCATTGTTCCCCTCTACTCGACACTCATTAGACCCATTATAGAGTGCAACACCCCTTTTGGAATGTACCTCACAAGACATCTGTAGCAGCTGGAAAGACTACAGAAATGCCTCACAAAGAGGATTACTGGCCTCAAACAGATGCCCTACACTGACCGTCTCAAAAAACTCCAGCTTTACTCCGTAGCATGTCGCCTACTCCAAGGTGATCTCTGTCTAACATATAAAGCTATGTCAAACCCAGAGCTGTTGGACGTGCTACACCTAAAGAAATCCCAGTCCCTCCAAGCTACATGCTCTAGGGACCTAAACTTTGTCACCACAATAAACTGGACATGCTGGAGGGATAGATTCTTGTCCCAGAGATTTCCCATATTCTGCAAGAAGCTACCCATCTATGTCAAGCAAAGTTTCTCATTAGCACTGTTCAAGAAAAATCTTGATGAGTGGATGGGAAATAGGAAATACACCCTGGGGATCACTTCTGTGGCTCTGCTGGACAGGGGCACAGGAAAATAACTTTCTTGGGTGGCGTAAGCCAGGGAACCTTGTTGGCTAGGCTTACTTAGGCCCTTGGGCCGATAGCCTAGTACCTACCTATGAACCTATGTACAATCCACTAAGTTGCACATGGGCTTTCTATTTAGCAACTTCTAAAATTGTAGAATGTATAGATGTAACTACTGTATGTGTATAATTGTAAATAGAAATATAACTACTCTGTTTAACTGGAACATAGTACAATGCAATGTAAGCAAACTAAGCTTTTCTCCCTGGGTCTCTGCTGAAAATTAGTATTATCCAGTTGGACTTTCCCAGTAAAGAAAGACAAGTAAGTAAGTAAATGAATGAATGATTGCGTAAATAAATAACTGTGTGTCTTCTTTGAAGAGGTTGAATCTGTTCTCTTTTCCTTCAGATGTATCTGAAGCAAACACACTGAAGAGTACTGCATGTAGCACTAACCCTGCAGTTATCTTATATCAGTCATCTCAAAAGAGCCCCTGTGTTCTGTTGCTCAGTCATGTAGCATTCTAGTTTCATAGCCAAGTCCCACCATTTTTTCTAGCAGCAGCCTGTGTGGGAACTAGTCAGAGACATTACAGCCGTGCACATAAACCACATCTTCTAGCCCTCCCCTGTCATGGTGTCCTGTAATCCAGTTCAGAACTGGATAAAGTTTTCTGGCAACTTTTTCTGGTTGTGCACCCATGTTGGTTGTTGACCCACAGATAGGTGCCTAGGAAAATAACTAACCAGTCAGTTTGACTTTCCTTATCTCTACTGCTAGGAAAATGGATCTGTAGTACTATGGATTTTTTTCTGCTGCCTGCCTTGCACAGGAGTACGACAGTTGCTGTCTTCCAGTCTTCAGGAACTTCCTCATTGGCTAGTGATGTGTTGAAAACTTTTGTCAGGGGAGATGCCAGGACATGGGTCCTGAAAGGCAGGCCATCTAATTATTTTGTGTTTTCTTGCATTATGGAAGCCATTTCTTTTCATCCCCTTCTCTTTTTCCTCATATCTCTCCATTGCGCCTACTCTGGAGTATAATCCACCGAGTATGGCATCTTTTCCTTGCTTTCCTTTTTAAAGATTGAAGCAAATTATTCATTCAGTATCTCTGCATCCTTCCAATCTTTTATGATCTCCTTTCCACATTTTTTGTTTAGGCTGGTTAAGTTTGCCACTTCTTTCTTTCGTCTTGCTGTATTCATAAGAAATTATTGACGTTAATTGTTAGATCACTGTTACAGCACCCTAAGTTGTAAAGGTGTATACTGCCAGGGATATAATAACTGGACAGTATTCATTTCTTTAAAGCACCTTCCATTCACCCTAACTGCTGAAGGGCTTGTGGAAAGCCATTTGAAGTTAATGGTCAGGTCGTCAACTATTCAGAAATTTTTCTATTGAAGTGTGCTTCTCTTGCAGGCTTCAAGAGTGAATGGCCAGTTAGTGCTATGTACTTACCATAACGTTCCATCTGTGTTGTTGAGCTTCAGTTATCCTTGACATTTGGGACACTGTTCCGATCCTTTGATCCGGCTCAGGCATTGAGCAGCTTGCGTAAGCCAAAAACCCTCGAGCTTAGACTCTACCCACAGTACCCCTCTCCAGATTACCTCAAATCGAGTTTGCAGCTACAAAGGAAGACAAAAGAATATGAAACCGAAGAGGCTATGTTCATGGTCAAACCTGATAGTTACCAGGTAAAGTGTCCGATCTTCCAAGAAGTCTACAGGAGGGGAAAGGAGGGTGGGGTGCCAAGGATAAATGAAGATCGTCAACACAGATGGAACATTATGATATGTGCATAACTTCTTTATCTGATGTCAATCTTCATTTATCCTTGACCTTTGGGACAGAGTCCCCAGTTTCTTTAGATCTTGGGTGGCCTTATGGAAGGATATTACTGAGAGCCATAGAGCCAACGTATGCTCTTTTCCTGTAGACCAGATCCAGTTTGTAATGAGTGATAAGGGTATGCAGAGTAGCCCAGGTTGCTGCTGCACATATTTGATCCATGGAAACTCAATGGTTTGATTAATATTAGTTTCTGAGGCCACCTTAGGAAAAAAAGATGGGTTGGTTCTTAGTAAAACCCTATCCTTATGAAAAATCAAATATGGGGGTTTTGAAGATAGTGGTTGTATTTCAAAAATCCTTCTGGCAGAGGTAGTGGCTATCAGAAAAATGGTCTTCCATGAAAGAAACTTTAAGTGACAGGTAGCCATTGGTACAAAGAGGGAAAGTACCGAAGACTGCAAAACTATAGTCACATCCCAAGGAGCTAGAGGGTCTTTAAATGGTGGTTTCAAACGCAAGGCTCCCTTCATGAACACTTTACGCAGTCTGTGGGAAATTAGTGAATGGTCTTCAAAGATATCGTGGTAGTTGGAAATAGCAGCTAGTTGAATCTTAATAGTAAAAGCAGAGGCCCCTCGTCCAAAAAACATAGCTAAAAACTCCAGTACCTTTTCAAATGCTGCAGAGAAGGGGTTAAGACCATTATTGTGCGCCCAAATAGAAAATCTTTTCCACTTGATGTGGTAAAGTTTCCTGGTGGAAGGTCTATGGGAAGCCACTAAGATTTTTTGGGCTGGAGAAGATACATTTTTCTGCCTGGCGACTAACGGAATTGGAGGGGCCACGCTGTAGGCTTGAGGTTCTGAAGATTGGAGTGCACCAGTCCCTGTGGATGAGGTCAAGAATCCATGGACGGTGAATTAGATGAGGCCACATAAAGGGGAATCAGACTTGTCGAGGCCAAAAGGGCACAGTGAGAATCACCTTGCTTCTCAACCTGCTGGCTTTCTTTATGAAGAGAGGAATCAATGGGTAAGGAGTAAAGGCATAGAGTAGTCCCGAGGGCCAGTCAAGAAGAGTGTCTCTTTGGGGCTCCCCCTGAAGGGGGATTAGGGCAAAGTAGCTGCTGCACTTGTTCAGGGGTGATGCAAAGAGGTTGCTGCAAGATTGGCCCCAGCAATGGAAAATCTCCATCACTCTGCGATTAAGAGACCACTCGTGAGGCAGGGGAATGCATCTGCTCAGTTTGTCCGCTATCACTTTTGAGCTCCCAGGTATGTGCATTACTGTCAGAAAGCGGTTGGAAGATATCATCCATTGCCACACTCTTGTGAGCTTCTCGACACAGTGGGTAAGACTTGGTTCTGCACTGTTTGTTGATGTACCAGACTACTAACATGTTGTCTGATTGAACTGCAATCGTTCCTAGACGGAGGACTGTTTGGAAAACTTGCAATGCTAAGAACACTGCCGTCATTTCCAGAACATTGATAATGCAGATTGGCCTCCATTGTGGACCAAGTGCCTTGGACTGTTCTTCCTAAATAATGCCCCCTCACCCCATCTGGGAGGCGTCCATGGTCACTATGGCCTTGGATTGAGGTGGAATGAAGGGATGGCCGAATAGAATTTCCTCAGATTCCATCCATCAGGATAAGTCCTTCTTGCAATGACTGCATGACTAAAACGGAGTGAGTCACTGGATGAGCCTGGTTGGACCACTGGGATGCCAAAAGCCACTGTAGTAGACAGTCATAGATTCATAGGTAGGTTCTAGGCTGTCAGCCCTGGGGCCTATATGCCTACCCAAAAAGGTTCCCTGACTTTTCGCCATCCAAGAAAATTATTTTCCTGTGCCCCTCTCAAGCAGTGCCGCAGAAGTGATCCCCAGTGGTGAATTTTCTGTTTCCCATCCAGTCATCAAGATTTTTCTTAGAGAGCCAATGAGGAGCTTTGATTGACATGAATTGGTACTTTGTTCCAGAGTATGGGAAGTCTTTGGGACAGGAATCTATCCCTCCAGCATGTCCTTTTTATTGTGGTGACAAGATTTAGGTCCCTGGAGCATGTGGTTCGGAGAGATTGGGATTTCTTGAAGTGTGGCATGTCCAACAGCTCTTGTTTGACCATAGCTTTGTATGTTAGGCGATCTCTGCCTAACATGCAGCTCTGGGTTTGACATAGATTTATGTGTTAGGCAGAGATTGCCTCTGAGTAGGCGATATGCGACGGAGTAGAGCTGCAGTTTTTTGAGATAGTCTGTGTATGGCATCTGTTTGCGGCTGGTAATCCTCTTAGTGAGTATTTCTGTGGCCTTTCCAATTGTTGTAGGTGTCTTGTGAGATACGGGTCTGATGAGGGATGAGTAGAGAGGAACAATGACCTCCTTTTTTCTAAAGGAGAACCCTTTTGTGATGAGGTGTGCCACATAGAAGGATTTCCTGACTACTATGGCGATGTGGTTATCAAAGGAGAGACTACTGTTCACCTGTGTTTCGAGGTCTCATCACACTTTCGGTGTTTAGTGAGCTACCGCCTATGTGGTAGTTCATGGGTACCGAGTTTTTCCCAAAGGTGATGACAGTGAACTTCTTGGGTATGAGCTTGAGGCTATGACTTTGACACCAAGCATCTGTCACTGTAAGGCCCTTTTGTAGAATGTCTACATCATTAGGTGATTCTATTATGGCTCCCAGTTTGCAGTCATCTGCGAACTTTGTTAGCCAAAGACCTTCTGTGTTGGCCTGCACTTCAGAGAAGTAGATGCCGAACAGGAGAGGACCCAGGACCGAACCCTGTGGTACTGCACTCATCACTGGTCTGAAGTCGGACTTTGAATCGGCTACTTTTACTGTGTGGGTTCTGTCAGTGAGCCAGTTGGCCACCCATCTTGTGACACAGGGATTTATGCCGAGTTTAGTGAGTTAATGTATAATTCCAGAGTGGGGGATGGTATCGAAAGCCTTGGCAAGGTCAAAATAGGCTGTGTGCACTACCTTACCCTCGTCTGCGGCTCTGGTGACTGCTTCAAAGATGTCATTCAGGTGTAGTAGACATGATCCACCTTTTACAAACCCAAATTGAGTGGGGTCCAGGGTTCGGAGGTTACCTATGTCTTTGTTTATAAGCTCCAAGATGATACATTCCATGGCCTTGCAGACCAGGCTCGTCAGGCTAATGGGGCAGTAGTTTCCGGGGTCCGTGGTGGCACCCCCTTTGTGAAGTGGGATAACGTCGCTGTGCTCCATTCAGTAGGCACATAACCTGAGGTGAGGCTATGATTGAACATGGTACTTAGGTGGGGTGCCAGTTCGTTCTGCAGTTCATGCAGTACGCAGCCTGGGATGTTGTCTGATCCCATGGATGCTGTGTTCTTGGCTTTGGAGAGTGCGGTCTTTACTTGTTCATCTGTGATTACAGGGGCTTTGCATTCTTCCGGTATTAAGATGGGCCCTCTGGAGGGTGAGAGGGGGGTAAAGTTAGCACTGAACCTATCTGCCAGGATGTTGGCAATGTCGGTTGGTTCTGTATATTTAGTGACATTGTGCTGTAGCTCAGAGCAGATCTGAGTGTTGCCACTGAGATTCTTAACATAGCTGTAGAATGCTTTCTCTCTGAAATTAGTGGTGATTTTATTTTCATAACTGGTTTTGGAGGATTTTATGAGGGATCTCAGCTTCTTGCTGAGGCTGACCAGGGAGTTCCTACAATCTTGAGATTTTACTCTTTTTTTGCAGCAGCTTCCTTCTGCTGTAGAGTTTGTTTATGGCAGGGGACCACCAGATTGGCTTCCTTTTTTTGCAGGATAATGTCTTTATTCTTTTGGGGATGGCATGATCCATGCACTCATGTATGTGCTTATACAGTGCATTTGTGCAAGATTCAGCAGTTGTATCTCAATTTTCCATCTCCATGGGTGTCGTGAAGTTTGCCACTTCTGTCTTAAGAAGCATGAAGTTGGCTCTTGAGTAGTTTTTGACGGTGGTTTCCTTAATGGGGGGTGGGATATGAATGTCTAGGGTGATTAGCTTGTGGTCGGATCTGACCAGCGAGGAGTTCACCTCTGGCATGGAACACCGGTTACCCATATTGGCAATGACCAGGTCCAGGATATTGCTACCCCTGGTGGGGGTGTGGACAAGCTGATCCAAGAATTTATGAATTTCAGAAAACGTTGAGCGTCTCATGTGAAATCTTGCTGGCGGAACTTAAGTAATGGCAGCTGCCGTGGACCCTAAGGCTTGAAGGACTAAGAGCTTTGTTGTTGGAGTGAGTGACTTGTACATGGGATCTTATCTTTTGTAGTATTGTAGAGGAAGGGAAGCTGTACAAGTGGTGGTATTTAGACAGGCTCCTATGAACTCTTTATCTTGAGTAGGACTTCGTTGAGATTTTGAGTGGTTCACTGTAATGCCAAGGTGAGGAAACAGGTGAAGAATGAAATCTGTTACTTGAAGCAGTAGATGCCTGGTGGGAGCGGTGATGAGCCAGTCGTGTAGATATGGAAACACTCTGAATCTCTGCAGTCTCAAGTGAGCTGTCATTGCTACCAAACACTTGGTGAACACCCTGGGGGTTGTGGTGAGGCCAAAGGGCATCACTCTGAACTGAAAATGACTGGCTCCTAGCCGAAAGCTGAGGAACCTTCTGGAGCAATTATCCATCTTTATGTGGTAATATGCATCCTGAAGATCTATAGAGCACAGCCAATTGTCTTCCTCTAAGAATGGTAGGATAGACTGTACTGTGACCATCTGGAATTTTGTTTGCTGAACAAACTTGTTCTGAAGGCTGAGGTTTAAAATTGGTCTCATATCGCATCTTTTTTGACACCAAATCTGGATTCTGTCTGGTCTGTTGAAACTTCTTGGATGATTGTTTTTTCCAGCAACTTTTGAATTTCCAGAGGTGCTTGAACCCTTTGATTGGGTGGAACATCAGGGAGTCTTCTTCTTGATCTTGGAATGAGAGTGAAGGGAATGTGGTAACCTCTGGCAATAATCCTTTGCACCCAAGTATCTGTTATTTGCCGCCTGGCCCTCAAGTGCAAAGAGAATGTTCCCCCGACTGCTTCGAGAGGTAAGCAGTTAGGCCTCCTTTCAGGAGCACTGGTAGGGTTTCCCAGAGAAAGAGTTTCTGTAACCCTGAATTTACGGGCCACCTCTGCTGTGGGGTCGGAAGTCTTTCCTGCCCGAGGGGAGCCACTGCCACTTGTGTCCTGAAAAGGCCTTTGGGACTTCTTGAACCACATCTTCCCTCTGCTCTAGTTCCTAGAGTAGAACCATTGGGGAGCAGAAAGACATATGCCCACTACAGATAGGGTCTTTCCATCTTTCTCACACCTGGCTAATGTTTATTTGACTTTCGGGCTGAATAATGAAGATCATCAAAAGGAGCATTGACGAAAGAAGACTTAAATGGCTCCATAAATTCACCCAAGGGCAACCAGGTGTGACGCCTTATGGCAGTGCAGGAACCTGTTGCCCAAGTCATCCTTTCGGCTGCATGCACGATGAGCTCCATGGACGAGCTGGAAATAGACTCCAGGGTAGCTAGCTGGGAGGTCAGTTTATCTTGGACCTCTTCGGACACAGCTCCTGCAAGGGTATCTGATAACTCCTTGATCAGATCTCCCTGGAGAATATAAAATTTGTCATAAAATTCAAGAACCTTAAAGTGAAGGTCAATGATGCATACACCCGCTTTTCAAGTCTGTCTATCGCCCAGGAATCTCTATTAAGGGGATGAACAGTGGACCTCTGTTCCACCAGTTCATTTTTGGTAGCTGCTGCAACCACCATGACATCTACCACTAACTTCTTAGCCCAATGCTAGTGGTCCTCTGGAACTATTTTAGCTGGTCTCCTGGGAATTGGCTCTATGGAGTCAATGCCCTTCCAAGCCTGCTGCTCGATCAATTTAATAAGATTGTCAGCATGAGGGGTCACCCAAAAAGTAGATGGGTAAGCACCAAAAACCCTGCAGTTACACTGACTCCTCAGAGGTAGAGTCTTTGGACTTCCAGTTACTCCTCTCTCAGAATTTCTAGAATGTTTCCAAACGAGACATCTTTTAGGATTGACCGGGGGAACCCTCCCCATCAATGAAGTCTGTGTCTTCCGTGACAGATTCCTGAGGTGAATCTAAGTGTTTCCTCTTACATGTCTTTTTCCAGCATGGCTTTTCAGTGGGAATCTCTCAAAAGAAGAGGGCCCCTGCGCAAGGGTTTGCTGCAGTTTTTGGTACACACTGCCCGGGCATGGAGGTTGATGGCAAATCTGGACAATAGGGGTTCCTGGGCTAAAACTGTGATATGGAAGGGGCCAGCTGAGAACCTGCAGAAGCTAGTGCCCTCTCTATTACCTGGAAGGCAGGGCCCCCTGAAGAGAGATGGAAGCTCAAAACTGAGGAGGGCAACTTCTGAAGCGAGATCACACCCCGCTCTGAGAAACCTACCCCTGAAGCAGGAGCCGAGGAAGAGCCCACGTCAGCCAAAGCTCTGAGAGTCAAGGGTGACCCAGAAGAAAAAAACTGGAGCTGACCCATGACCCTCAGACTTGGTATCGGAGCCATGACCTCGGGATTCCTTCAGTTCCGATGGAACCAAGAAAGTCAAGGCGGATCCCGGAACCGAAGGGGTAAATGCTGTCGGCACCAGAACAGCTGGAACTGGAGGAATTGGCGTCGTACGTTCCAAGCCCTCATAGGTTAGAAGAAGAAGATTTGGTGGAGTCCTGGTAGAAAAAGCCCCATCCCCAGAAGGGAGTGGGGTCTGGGAAGAGACAGAGGTACCCCTAGTCCCTAGAAGCTGATCCACCAACCTCAGAATGTCGACTTCAGTCAGACTCCTGGAGGAACAGACAGAGAAGCCTGAGAGGAACTCTGGTCTATCTAAGAACAGAATTGGGAGATGTCCCACATTGGGGTCAATAGAAAGCGAATACCTTGTCGTGGGTACATTAATTACATTCACTCTCAGTACCTAGGGTGGTATGGATTCCAAAATTTCTGGAACCATTACAGGTGGAGCTGGTACCGATGGGGAAGCCAAATATGTCAGTACAGAGGTGAAGTGCAGTGCCGAGGAAGTTGGTTCCTTAAGTTTTTGATTTTAGTCTTCAGTTCCTCTGAAGCAATGGGAGCCGAAAGCTTGTGCTTTTTGGCTGCCAGAACTGAAGGGGACGCTGCCACCAAATGACTCCTTTTATGCCCAAGTTCAGATTTGGAGGGAGAGGAAGGTGAGGATGTGTTGGACTTGGACTGAGCCTCCTCAAAAGAGGACTTAATTAGACTTTTTAGTATTAATTTGTTTTTCCTTTCTTCTAGGGCCCGTGACTGAAGGCTTGACAAATTGTACAGTCTTGCTGAAGATGTGCCAGGTCCAAGCAGTGCACACAAGAAGAATGCTTGTCAGGGTTCCTTCCACAGCCTGGCATTGTTTAAAGCCTGTAGTCCCTTTAGATTTGTCTGCCATGTTGACTGTGGCACAAAAGTCAACAGACAGCAGTCACACACACACATGCACACAGATGAGAAAGGAAAGCTACCAACAATGGTAGGCCTAAACTACCCAAGCAAAGGTAGGGAGAGGGAAAGTAATGTCAATGATGGTAGGGAAATATACTGCAAGATAAAAACAGCACATTCACTCTTCGAAAGAAAGTGAGAAAGGAACTAGCTGACGACGAAAAGAGCTACCAGCGATGGTAGAAAAGAACACCGAAGTTTAAGATAGGATTAACATGGAAAAAAGGCTGAGTGGACAGAAGGATTCTCAAATAAAAAAATATGTATATGTGTGTATATATATATATATATATATATATATATAAGTAAGCAGGAAAATATTAGAAATTATGAAAAAGTATGAAATTCCTAGTTAGCTTACGAGAGAATCTGGCTGACACTTATTGCGACAAGAGTAACAGACGAGATTTGGGGTAATCTCAAGAGGGTTATTGTGGGCAGAATCTTAGCTTGAGAGTTTTTGGCTTGCCTGAGCTGTATAATGTCTGAGCCAGTTCCAAGGATCGGAACAGTGTCCCAAAGGTCAAGGATAAATGAAGATTGACAACATCAGATCTTTTACTTAACAGCAGCAATGATATTTGTTAAAAAAAGAGTTTATTTTAGCTAAGACTTTTACATTTTGGAACTGTCAGAAGACATTTTTGTCAGAAAATGTGTTTACCACACTTTTTAATTTTTATGAGGAAACTTGTGTTAAAAAATCAGTATTATAAAGTAATGTTTACCTAGTTATATTAACTGTTGTAGTTAAAGGTCAGGAAGACTGGTTGTGGAGGCTGACACTGAATTATTTTATTAAGTAACAGTGAGTTTTGTGTAAGGATGTTTACTGGTTCTTCCAGAATTTGCTAGAAGTATTTCATGCTCTTTCTTCGACTCGATCATGGACCAAGATATCTGCTCATTTGTTTCCCTTCACCGTTTACAAGAAAAGGAAAAAAAATTTGTAGGGAGCCTTTGTGTGTTAAGCAGGCTTCTTCTCTGCCTGATCCACTTATTTGTAACTGCTGTGCATTAAGCTGTTATTTCAGATCACACATCTTTTTCCTTGGATCCCACTGGTGTAACTCCTTGGAAAGCCACTAAAGACTGAGGAGTTTGGTACATCCTCTGCTGATTTTGAGGTGTCCTCTGCAGGCGTGGGAGTGCCACTGTCATTGGTCATGGTGGAGGGGGTTGATGATACTTTATCACATAGCTAGTCTAAGATACCTGATTCTTAGGCTAATGTTTTTGTCTTGAGTTGGCGTGTTTGTTGGAGGTCTCCTTAAAAAAATGAAATAATTTAAACGTGGCTTCCCAGTCTGTCTGACTAAATTGTTAAAAGTCTGACTCATCACTGACTAGTAAAAGATAAATAAATGTCTCTCTCCTTTTTGATACTATATCCCACTCAGAACAACAGGAATTGGACTTCAGAGATTTTTATCTGTTAATTCTCCTCAGACAGTTAATTTTTACTCTGAAAATAGTGATATTTCAGCCCCCTTTATTATATATTCAGATCATGTGCACAAACTCAAAGGAATCATTTCCTTAGTTACAGCCATTTGTTCCCCAACATTTCTGACCTGGTACTCTGTAGGGAATCTTTAAAGTTTGCCAACTCATTACACTCCAAAAAAAACGTGTTCCCAATTACTTTTCTTTTTATTCACATCACCAGCATTTGCTATATACCTGGGGAAAATTCTCTACAATTTTCCTGGTGTATAACAATAACTTTGCAAATAACTTCCAAGCAATAACCCTAAACCTTCCCAACTTTGTCTCATATTTTAGAGCCAAACAGATGGCCTTCCATTGTTCCTTTGTGAAGTGCCTTTCCTGTCTGTCTTTCCAGTCTTTTCTAACCTCCTCCAATTAATTGTTATATTTATCATGCAGTACTTTATATGCCCTACAAACTATCCCTGTTTTAACAGCAGCGCCAATTTTAGACTGTACCAGAGCTGGTTATTCACTTAGCACACCTGTGCCTTTCTTTTGCCTATACTTTTATAGCATTCCTTAGCAGGGAAGACAGCTTATAACCTGCAGTCCAAACTTCTGCTTAGAATTATCATACTCTTATTATCTTTCCCTCTCTAATTATTAGCTCCCAGTACCCTGGTTTTCCCCAGAAAATTCCATGTCTCTCTTGCCTATTTTTATACCTGTACTTGCAGTCATCCCTGTTGACAAAATCTCCTTTCTCCATTCCCAAGTTGACTTTAGTGCTCAGAATACTTTTTGCACCATTATGAATATAATATTGTGTGGTTATTTCAAAATCCTCCTTTCTCCTTATTTGTCAGACTTCCCATTTCATCATCCCTTTCATATAGATTTATAACCTTCTGCTTGCATTATGTATATAAGCCTTAACTGCATAGCTCTAAAATATCCATTCAAAGTAGGTATTCCTAAACCGCCCTGTTTTATGGGGAGAATCAGTGTATCCCACTTAACTTCTGCCTCTTCCCCTCCTAAATAGATTCCTTCAGCTGTTTATTGTCCACAACATTTCCTCTAATTGATAAAAATATGCCTGACCTATATACAAAACTAAATGGACTTAAATCATTTTTTCTTCTTGTGTCTTACTCTCCATACCCATAATCAAGAGCTTCCAATTTCTCGTTTTTTGTTTTGTCTTTGTTTAGTATCTTCCCACATGTTCTTAGCTGCCATCACATCATCCTTTTTTTAATCCTGTGTAACTTAACTTTTAACCGTGTGGCAACTGGTTTAGAGTATTAAGGAGCTGTTTCCTGAGGTCTAGAGGTTCAGAGTTTGATTCAGTCTGTCTCCATTGCCTTGCTGTGTGACTCTGAGCAAGTCACTTAAATAGACACCACTCCCAGTTGGTGTATGGAAATCTCTACGGAGAACAGTTATCTACCACAGAAAACAAATACAAATAAATAAATAAGTCAAGACAACTAAATACTTTTGATCATGTCCCCATAAATGTAGGTATTGCTGAACCAATTCACGTGTTGGTACATAGTTTACCGCTATAACCTTTGTTTTGCCTTCTTATCATGAAAACACTTGAAACGGACTCAAAATATTCCACAACATCAAAATGTCCTTTTATGGATTTATCAAGTACCAAATAATATCATATCCAAAATAAAGCTAACTTTTTCTTGATTTCCATACTAGTTATATCATTGAGTTTGTGAGTTATTTGTTTTTTTATGCCAGTGGCTATAAATATAAAGCAAATAGCAAAGGGGAAGGGGCACACCCCCACCTAGGTCCTCTGTTCAAACACAGTTTGTCAGGGAGAAGACCTCCATCCCTAATTCTTGTCTCCGAAACTT
The DNA here is from genome assembly GCF_019279795.1 of Protopterus annectens. Classification (NCBI taxonomy): domain Eukaryota; kingdom Metazoa; phylum Chordata; order Ceratodontiformes; family Protopteridae; genus Protopterus; species Protopterus annectens. The sequence continues at coordinate 96,022,738 of NC_056725.1, read as the reverse complement.
CATATAGCTTAAGTTATTGCCTCTGTTACATCCAGAAGAAGCCAAAGCAGGCTGTCAACAGAAATATTTAATGAAGCGTGAGCACTTTTGTCCACAGTATATAAACAAGAACATCATCAGATCCTGTGCATACATAACCACTCAGTTAATAAATAACCTTTCCTTAAAACATCACCAAACTTTATTTTCAGAATTTAAAGTGATAAAGCACTATTACTCCACCTACATATTTTTAAAAATATATAAGTTTAAAATGCATAATAATATTTTTGCCATATCTGTACAATAGTAATATCTGGAAAAAAAAGTCAGTCAAAGAACCTAAGTAACAAAATAGAATTCATATCACCGGATGAATACATAAAATAAACTAGTATGCTTTACAATACAGAAAATCACAACTTCACTGCACAAAGCTCAAGTACATTTCAGTAGAAAGAATCATAACTTCACTGCACAACGCTTAAAAACACTTACAACAGAAACATGTTCTTGGTGTCTCAGTGGCGTATAACATTCAGCCTCATTTGTCAAAGCAGTTCTTTTTGCTGTGTTAAGTGTCTCCCATGGGCAGCTTGTAGGGTTCGTGTTCACCTTCTCAAGGACTGTAAATAAAACTTTTTTGCAAGTCACACATTCATTAGGATGTTTAAGCAAAGCATTTTTTTCATTACATGGTTTGATGTTATAATGGTGTTTGTAAATGCATTTACCTAACAACCCCTCTGTTTTACCAATGTAAAACACATTACAATAACAACAAATAGCAATGTAGTGGACATCAAGAGTAGCAAAATTATGGCGATCGGCCAGTCAAATAGCTCTAGACTGACCCAATTTCAACCTTCTCACCCTCAGATATAAAATATATAAAAGGACATTGGTTGCAACAACCACATATCCTTGTTCCCTTAGTTAATCTCACCTTAGAATGATCAGTGCCTTGATGTCCCAGTAAACCTTTTAAATTCTGACCCCTCTTTTAAATAGAGAAGCTGAACCCCCACTATTTGTGATATTTTACTGTCAGAATCAAAAATGAACCAATACTTAGAAATAATTCTCTTGCCATCCTTATTTAAAGGATGGTATTTAAGAATTAAACACCTGTTGTAAACTTCAGTGGTCCTTACTAGAGAATTTTTATTCCTAGTTATCCCTGATGTAAAATGGAGGTACATTTCATTTTTCTACAATGCTCAGTTTCATTCTTAAACTCTCTTACAAAAATTATCAGGGCATCCTCTTTCCATAAGCATATTCTCCAATTTAAGGCATTCCCTGATAAAAATGCCAACATTCAAAACATCCTGCTTTAACAAATCAGAGGTTTAAATGAAGAAAAGTCTGGCTGGGTATGAAGCTTCTAAAAACTGCTGTTTAAAAAAATTTAGATGACATTGCGCTGTGTGCCAGAAAACCTGGAAGAACAGACTGTATTACTTTTCTGAATGTACAAATAAACAATTGGACTGATGTTCCACAACAGGATTTGTTAACTGAAATTTCACGAGTGTTTGCACCAAACCTGGCCATGAAAAAGCAGCCAAGACCAGTATTAGTAAAGATGTAATCATGCTTGCAGATAGAGTTGACCCTGGAAGCAGGGAAAACTGTGACAGCAGGGAAAAGCATTTAAAATGGAGACAGAAGAGTGTTGATGGAAAATGCTTATTCACTGTGCAGCAAGCAGAAGAGAAGCAAATTTATCCCAGCAGACAAGGAATGTTGTAAGGAAAGTGTGAGATTCAAGCTTCTGTATCCAGCTTTTTTTAGAAGTGTTTTTTTTTTTTTTTTTTTTTCTGGTGGAATCAATACATTATTTAATGTGGAATAGGCTAAGGGAAAAAAAAAAAAAAGTTTATCCAACAAAAATTGAGCAAGGAAACAGAAGGGGACCGTACTTATTCTTCTGACAATAAAGCTCATAGAGAAAGACTTTGTCAGTAAAACCTTTTTCATTGTTCCAAAGGAAAATGCCTGAGAGTCTGAAAAAGCACAGCAGCTGACTAGACGAATCAGGAGTACATTGGACTTGAACCAGAGTCTGGTGTTGGGAGATGGAGATAATCAGGATGAAGACCAACAGCATTGACATTAGAGAATAAATGGAGATTATAAAGCATCAGTTACATCTATGAAATATGGCTTTTCAAGAAAAAGTGGCAGAGGAAAGCCAGTCTTTTATTGACTTTGCTAAACTTCTTGGTGGACTGCAGAACATATTATGATATTAATGTTTAGAAGGACACTAAAGGGAGGAAAAAGAAGTAAGTGTAAATCAAACAGTTAAGTTTTGCTATAAACATTTCATGATATAAACTGCATTATGTAATGTTGTCTTTGTTCGTCCAGTTCAACCTTTGGGTTTTTGAATCTGACTAGGTCCGACCTCAGCACCCTTAGAACCTGTGGATCCAAGGCTCTGGCTCCAATCTTATCCCTGGTTAGGTATAACTATTAGTACATCATTGTATCTGTGATGTGATAAGTAGATGCTATTTGACATGTTTAGTGGGGTAACACATACTAAAAATATGAGGCAACAAGTCAAATTAAAATCCTGAAATATTATACTGTAGTAATAGTAACTGCAGTTAGTCAGGACAGTCTGGCTGAACTTGTGTCTGGGAGGACCTACCTTGTATCCCTTATGTCACGTAGCATACCAGCCTTTCCATGACAGGATGAATTAAACTTTCTAGTGATGTATGAAATTATAAGTTTGTTCAGAGAGACAAGAACGGGCTCTATATGTGCTAGGTGTAATAGTTATACATAGCCAGGGACAAGATAAAAGATGTTAGCCCTGTAGGATGAGTACTGCACATAAGGTATTACCTGTTTACTACCAATATGAGTAGATATGCAGAGCAGGTATGAAAGATAAGTCTTATCCTGTTGTAGCTTGGATGAACAGCCTATGACCTATGACCCCAGCTTGAGTGAATTGACAGTGATCTCTGTTAAAGCAGGTAAATACTGCATGTCATGTAAACTGGAGTTAGATCTGACGAAGCTGTTTTAGGGCAAAAGTGCTCATCTGTTTGCTTTTCAGCAAAGATGTTTTGATTGCTAAGCAAGTTATAAGTGCTTGATTACTCTGACGTCTCAGCTGACCTTGTCTGCAGCACATGGTTCTTTTTTTCTGATTTTTTAGGATTCTCAGCAAGCCGCTACCAGTTTTCACTGTGGTCGGTCTCTGTCTATATAAGTATATAGATATATATATATCTATATATGTATTTATTTATTTGTTTGTTTGTTTTCCTTTTTGATATAGGATTCCCCTTGTTCTGTGTTGTATAGATAGATTTGCTGGTTCTGTGTTGTATAGATAGATTTGCTGTATAGTGCTTCTGCCTTTATCTTCACTTTACCATGTCATTTTTTTTTTTTGTCAGACAAGGTTCAAAACTTCAAGACGTTTACTGCCTGCAGGCATACGATTGTACTGCAAGGCACATACTCCCATTGTGTTTATTGCTTGGAGGCAGCCCACATATAGACAAACTGTGAGGATTTCTTCAGTGCCATTCAGGGCCATAGAGACAAACTTATTTTAAAGAGTTTGAGCCATCAGTCAGCTCAGCCCTCTTCTGCTACTCCCTCTGTATCTCCAGCTAAAACTATGGAGCAATCTAAACAAAAGGAAAAATCTAAGGAAAAAGAGAAGGACAAATCTGAAGAGAGATTAGATAAGCAGTCTATGGTTCTATCAGAACCCTTGATTCCGGCACTAAAAATGTCTCAGCCGTCAGATCTGAAAATAGATCAGATGAATCTAGAAAGCGAACTCCAAATATTTTATTTATTTATTATTTATTTATTTATTGACATTTGTTAACCGGGTTTGTCCAGCTGGGCCAGAGACCCATTTTCATGGAGACCCGAGGAGAAAAGCTCCAGTTACAGACAGTATACTATACATAAAAGTTTGGTTTACAATACATAAAAATTCAGTTTATAATACTTAAATTACAGCTTACTAAACAATTACATAGAAATTCACAGTGATTAGATAAGAAAACAAATAAGGTAAATCAGATCAGTAGATATATACACAATTAATAGTATTAAGCCCCCCCCCCCCTTTTTTTAATGGTATCAATAACAGAGTAACAGTTTTGAAGTGGTGGAGTACTGTGTGTATGTTAAGAAGTAGTATTTTAGGAACAGTAGAAATTGTGAGGTGTGAGAGATGAGAATGCATGAATAGGGTGGAAGGGGTATCAGGAGGTAAATTAAGATGCTAAGGCAAATATGAGGGAAAAATTGTAGAAGATTAGGATAAAGGATAGTAGTGGAGTTAGGTAGGGTCATGACAAGTAAAAATTTTGGTGTTAAGTGAGTGAAGTCTGAGTTCTTTCTTAAAGTGTATAGGGTGTGTAATGGAGCATATATGTGATGGAAGTTTATTCCAAGATTGGGATACAGTGGATTTATGCAGTAGTTTGCTGATAGTTTTTTTTGGTTGGTAGATGTCTAGGAGTTGCTGGTTAGAGGTGCGGAGTGTGCGAGTGGGATTATAGGTAGATACTAAGGAGGAGAGAGCAGGGCAGGAAGATGGTTTATATAGTGTGGAGTGAGTAATTTGAAATTGAGATAGAAGGAGTTGTGGAAGTTCAAGCCATTGTAGAGAGTTTGGTGTGAGGCAATAGTGTGAGTTATAAGGGAATTTGTGACAAATCTGGCTATTTTGATCCAATCCCCATTGATCTAATCACAAACATCTCCTACTTGTTTTTCCCATGAACTGGTGAGACCTCAGCTCCAGCTTCCCTTTCTTCAGGAGAGGTGCTCATCCTGACTACTGTCAGTGGCTTCATCCTCCAGGTCCGTTCAGTAATCCAGGAGCTTTTCCAAGCAGAGGTCAGTAGGATGATGCAGAAATTTCCTTGGATGCAAATTCAAGTAGGGGTTGTCCCTGCTCCGTCCACATAGGATGTTCCGAGAATGGCTTCAATAACCCCTCCACTGATTTCTCCATTTCTGGTTCATCCTTCAGATCCTAGACCCATGAGTCCAACCTTCTTGAGACGAGAGCACCCACAACTTTGACTCTTAACTGTATCCTTTATTCTCTCAATTTCAGTGCCAGAGCAACCATTTTAGTGCCAAGTCAGTGCTGCCAGAGTTCAGGGTGCAGAGTCAGTACCAAAACTCTCACAGCCACATTTTTTGCTTGACACCTCTGCACTAGATAATCCAGCCTCAATGTCAGCTTCCAATCTGGGTCTGTCTGGTTAAGGAAGGCCTTCCCTTTATCACTCTGTGATGGTGGGGAGTTTGTTCAGGCCCAATATTTGCATAAGCATTCAAAGCTTTCAAAAGAATTCTTGCTAGGGCAAGAGAAGAGGTGCTTTTGATATGCTCAGCTCCATCCCAACCCATTTTGGACATTGTGTCCGACTCGGTTCATCAGCTTTGACAGGAACAGTCAAGTTCCTGTAGCCGGGGGGGTGCTTACCATGTGAGCACCCTGTCTGATTTCAACCAATCTTCAGGAGTCCAGTCAAAGCAGGGTCCTAGGAGACAGACATGCAAGAGTAAACATTTAGATTTCTTTCTGGCATCAGTCACTGAAGAGACAGACTTGGATGATGGAGATGGATCCCCAAGATCCCCTCTGGAGAACGTCACCTTTGATGGCATTTTGGGAATGATGAAGACGAGGGGGTTGGTCAACTGATATAGCAACTGATATGCTCCTCTGTAAAGTCTGTCCATCAAGGCTTTTGTTGCTGGCTGTTTTAACCTCCTGGGTGGTACTGGCTACTGATGCACTCATAGACCTGGTGGCTCAACATGCTTGGAAGGATTATGACGCAGAGGAGGCAGTCCTGAAGAAGCCAGACAAAATTTTGGTTGCATCTATGGATAAAGCACACTGGAGCAAGGGTCCCCCAGTAGATGCCATAGCTGTGGTGGTAGCCACTTAAAAATAAACTCTGTGAAGAGAATATGTCTGCCCATCCTCCTAGTAGAGACTCTAAAGTGCCGGACAGGTTTGGAAAATAGACATATGCTTCAGTGACTTTCACACTTAGGAGTCCTGAACTACCTGGCCAACATGGCACATTTCTAGAAGGACCTGACATTGGAAGTCAGCAATTCCCTGTCAGGTAACCTGCTGACAGACATCCGGAAAACAGTGGAGTCCCATTTCACTGCCTTACAGTCAATGTCTAATATATCCATGTATTTGCTTTCCAGTGCAGTTGATCTTATGGCTAGAGCAGCAGGTACTTGCATAGCCATCTGCCAGCACACTTGAATGCAATTGTGTGACTTTGTGGGAAGCTTCAAGATGTCCTTCCTTAATGCTGACTTTAACAGCTCCACATTCTTTGACCTAAGCAAACTCTTACCAGGAGCAAGCAAGATAAGACCCTTTCTTCAATTGGAATCCACTTCACCACCCTTCAGAAAATCTTCTTCCGATATCAGAGAGATGGTGAGAAGATGTGGTTCAGAAGTCTCAAGGGTTCATCCAGGATAATCCTGCAGACAGGTCCTCCCAAGGAATAGAGGTAACAATTTCAGTGGATGTCACCCTAGATGCAGAGGTGGAGTACAGAATCAAGGATTTTGTGGTCCCTTTTCTGAGAAATCCTTTCAGTGCTCCAGGAAGATTGCTCAACTGCACCACTCTGGAGGCAGTTGGGGCTCTTATCCCTTTACCCTCAAGACTGGTAGGCCATTACATCAGAAACTTGGGTGCTGTGGATAGTCCCCCTCCCTTAAAGAAAAGTTTTCCCACAGTACCAACCCATCAGATGGAATCTGTAACAGCAGAAGTCTTAAAGCTATTAGAATTAAAAGATGATCCAACAGGTCCCCCAGACCATTTAGAATCCAGAGTCTGTTCCAGGTTATTTTTAGTTCTGAAAAACAAAGGGGACCTATGGCCAATTTTGGACCTCAGTCATCTCAATCTTTTCATAAAATAGACATAGTTCTGGATGGTCATAATTCACTACATTCTATCTCTGTTGAGGAAGGATGATTGAATGTGCTCTTTAGATCTCCAGGATGCCTACTACCTTATCAGGATTTCAAGGCAGTCAGGAAGATTTGTCTGTCTCAGAGCCAATCACTTCCAGTTCAGGACACTGCCATCTGGTCTCACTACAGCCCCCCCCCCCAGTTTGTCACCAAGTGCATGGCAGCAGATGCAATAAATCTCTGACCGCTAGGGTTCCAGGTGTTCTCATACTTGGTTGGTACAGTGAGAAGCCAGTGTTACCAACCAAGGGTCTTCTACTCCAGCAGTAGGACTTCTTGCTCCAGTTTCTTCAACATTTGGGGATCACAATCAAGCACTCTAAAAGCAAACTGATATCCACACAGCATATAGAGTTCATAGATGCCACTTGAATACACACAACCATATAGCCACTCTCCCAGAATCCAGGATTGTTTTACTATGGTAGACAGCCTTACATGTTCTTCAACATCCTTTGCCACCTGCAAGATTTAGCCTTTGATTGGTAGGGCTAATGGCTTCAACAGTAACATTAGTTCCCTTAGCCAGATAATACATGAGAATTTTTCAATGTATCTGTTCAGTGCAATGGTCGTAGTTCCTCCATCCTGTTCTTTCTTGCATTTGTCTAAAGCCTGTGTGCAAGTTTCATATCACATGGTGATTGACCTTCACAGCTCTTCTAGAAGGTTGATGTTTTTTCCAGATCCCCACATGGCAATTGTAACTACTGATGCTGCCTTCCTTGGGTGGAGAGGGGTCATTCTGAAGGAAAGACAATTCAAAGTGTAATGGTTCATGATCCATCACAGAGACCACTCTCCACATCAATGTCCTGGAGATGAGGACAGCTCTCCTAGCATTGCATACTTTCTAGGATTTCTCCCCAGGAGTGTGATCACCATCCAGACTGATAACATGTCAGTAGTCAGGTACATCAACAGGCATTCCCGTTCATATCCTGTATGTAAAAAGACCATGGGTTTGTGGCAGTAGGCAAAGTCTTCCCATTGCTTTCTCATAGCAACCCATATCTCTGCAACTTCCAGTGTGTTAGAAGACAAGTTGAGCAGGTCTATCCTTTTGCCGCACAAGTGGTCAGTCAGTCAAGCAGTGGTGAATCAGATCTTCAACTACTTGTATCAACCATGCTGTGATTTTTTTTGCTTCATACCTAAACTGCATGTGCAGCATTTATTTCCCCTTAATCCCTCCACAGAGACAGTCCCTAAGAGATGCAGTAGCCCACAATTGTCCACCCACTTTTTCTGTATGCCTTCACCCCGTACCTCTGATAGCATAGTTCATAAAGAAAGCAAGAAGTTGCAAGGCTAAAGTAATCCTCATTGCCCCTTTTCTGGTCACGGCAAGTGTGGTTCCCTTCTTCGAGCATTACCTACTACATCGTCTTAGGATGCTGGACAAAAGTTCAGACCTTCTAATTCACCCATCTGGGCTGATTCAACCAGACCCAGAGACACTAGCTGCATGGTTCCTTCAGTTTCCGTGGTAGCCAGAGATGTCAGGCTTTCTTCTCAAGTGGTTTATATTTTGTTAGCCTTTAAACAAATTGAGTACCAGAAACATTTACCTTAGAAAAGGGATGAGATTCTCTACCTGGGAAGCAGCTAGAGAGGTAGAACCCTTTTTAGCTCCCTTTTCTTCCTTCCTAGATTTCTTGTCAGACCTTTTCCAAAAAGGTTCTCGCTTTTCAACAATGTGAAACTTGCAGATCTTTCATTTCCATGTTGGACACAATAAAATGACTGTAGCTATTTTAAAGATTTCAAAGACCTTTCTAAAGGGAACTTTCTTATTAAGACCTCCCATATGAGATCCTGTTCCTTCATGGAACATAGCTGTTGACATAACTGTCATGCTTCATGCGTTAATAAAAGAAAACATTTGAACCAGCAGCTTCAGCAGACTTAAAACTACCTCTGTTAGAAGACTATTTTTCTTTTGGCCATCACTTCAGCTGAAAGGATTTCTGAATTACAAACACTTTTTTGCAAACCTCTTTACTTGATTTTCCATAAGGATTGGGTTTCTTTGAGAAAGAATCCTATCTTCATTCCAAAAAATGGTATCCAAAATGAAAGTTAATTAGACCATTAATTTACCAGCATTTTCCCACAATTTTATAACAAAGGAGGATATACTGTGCATCTATCAGATGATCTGAAGTAGGGAGTTCATTTGTCAGCAACCTGTGGGTCTTGGATCCGATATCGGATCCAAGCAGGCAACTTGTTTCAAGCTAATCGATCCGAGCTCCTAGCTCCTCCCCTCACCCATAATCCCCTGCTAACCTTCCATGACCTCAGATCTAGTTTGCCGCGCTTGTGGATAGCTGGATTCCAAAGAGCTCATCTAGTACTTGGCAGTTAAGTTGATATTTTTTCTGTCAACTTTCTTATTTTTTCTCAAAAATATTAAGTGTGTAAGTGTTAGGTACCCTTTAGAGTAAAATTTTTTCTTTTAAGTAGTTTTCCCTCCCTTCGCTGGTCGTTAGAGTGCGTGTGTTGTGTTTTGGGGCCTGTGTGTGTGTGTTACATTACTTTTCTTTAAGTATGGCTGAAGCCCCAAAAGCCATTTTTTCAAAATGTACCGAGTGTGGCCATAAGCTCTCCCCGGCTGATGGCCACACTCGGTGCGTTCGGTGCCTTGGGGTTGAACACCTCACCTCAGGCTGTACCATTTGTGCAGCGTTCAACCCCAGGGCACTGAAAGAGCGGAGGTGGAAGCTGGTCTTGGCGGGACTTTTACCCCCGGACTCGGCTCCGGCCTCCGCTGCTCCCGTGGCTCCACCACAGGCTGTGGTTGCTGCCATTCCTGCCCCCCTTCCTCCGTCCGGGATTCAAACTCCCGCTAAAGTGTCGGAGGACAGGGAGGCCAGGAGGGAGAAACAGAGGGAGAAGCACCACAAGTGGCAGGCCGAGACCTCCGTTTCGGCCCTGCCAGCTAAGCGGGCTTCTCCCTCCACTGCTTCTAGGTCTCCTCCTCCTCGGCTCCGATCCCCTTGTTTCTCCCCAGGGCCCAAGGAGGAGGAGGCCCGATCTCCATCGAGGTCATCGAGGCGGCATTCCAGGCCTGCCTCGGTGACCTCCTCAAGATCGACCTTTAGTATGTCCGATGCAGACTTGGACCGGATGATGCGAAGGTTCATCCAGGCCCAGCTGCAGATGGGAGTGCTCTTGCCTCCCCCCCCCCTCAGGGGGGGAGCTCGACACCTTTTTTCCATCTTATTGCTCCTTCTCCGACCCGCTACCCGGGTTCGGAGCGTTCGGAGCCGAGCAGCGTTGGAGCCGGGGGTGGGTCGGCGCCGACAGTACTTGGTACTTCGGATCCGACCCTGCCCTCGAGCCTGTCGGATCCGACCTCTCGGAGCCGTGGCCCGAGCTTCGGATCCGAGGGATTCAGTGTGCCTTCGGCTCCGTCCAGGTCGGAGCGCACTGGTCCTTCTGATCCGATGGTCTCGACGCCGGTTCCGATCCCTTCATCGGATCCGAGTGGGAACCTGCTTTCGGATCCAAGAGAGAGTGGTTCCCCCTCGGCTTTCGATGTTGTGGAGAGGGCTCTGTTGAGAGCATCCGGACCCTCGGTCCTTGTCTCGGCTCCTCCCTGCACTCCCTCTCTGCTGGGCCAGGCTTCCATCACCCGGCCAAAGGGACAGCCTGCTTCAATGTCCCAGATGGTTCCATTGGAACAGGATGTAGCTGGCGAGGCCTCCTCGGACAGCCCCCCCGAGGAAGTGCCCCGCCAGCATAAGTGCAAAAGGAGGCACGTGGACTCCCCTGAGTCCTTAACTGAAGACACGGACTTGGAGGAAGGGGCAGGCTCCCCAAGATCACTACCTGAGGATGTCTCCTTTGGAGACATCATGGAGATGCTGAGGATCAGAGGTGGGTGGTCTGCCCCCAAGTCTTCCTCCGACGAGTCCGTGTTTCTGGAGGCATTCAAAGCAGGCCCGTCTACCTCTTGGGTGTCCCCTCCGGCCGACCCCTTGGTGGACCTCATTACCACCAGGGCATGGAAGGATCCGGACACCGTGGAGCCAATACCAAAATGCCCGGACAGGATCCTTAGCCCCCCCTCAGACCGATCGCACTGGAGTAAGGTCCCCCCCGTAGATGCCATGTTGACGGCGGCAGCCACGAAGAGGGAACTGGCTCAGGAGAGCCCCTCAGTCCATCCACCGAGCAAGGAGTCCCGCTCGATGGACCGCTTAGGGAAGCTAGTTTTTAGTTCAGCGACTTTCTCGGTAAGGTCTCTGAACTATATGGCACATGTCATCAGGGTGCAGTGGGATCTTATCAAAGAATACGCTGCCTCCCCTCCTGAGTCCATGTCAGCGGATGACACGCAATTGTACTCCACCCGAATGGCCACTCTGAGATCAATTTCAAATACCTCTATGTGGCTGTTGTCCCACGCCACAGAGGGAGCCACTAGGGCTAGCGAAGCAGGCCTAGTCATGAGACGTCAGGCCTGGCTCCGTCATTATGACTTTGCGGAGCCTTTTAAAGCGTCTTTTGCGAACGCCCCTTTTGATGGTTCTGCCCTATTTGGCAAAACGGTTCGTGAGACACTTGTCCAGAGTGAGAAAGATGGGAAGATGTTGTCTGCCGTCGGAGTCCGCTTCTCTGCTCCCCAGCAGTCCTTTTCGAAGAACCAAAAGGGTCAGAAGAAGATGTGGTTCCGGAAATCACAACATTCCCAACCCGCTCCGGACAACCAGTCTTTCCGTGGCAGAGGAGGACAGGGAGGACGCCGCCCCAGGGGCAGAGGGGCTCCGAGAAACTTTGGGTCCAGAGAACCTTTCTCTGAATGGCCCACGCAGCAGCCCTGAAGGGTTGCCCGGCTGCTCCACTCTGGAGGCAGTCGGGGGGCGCTTCTCGGAGCATCTAGCGGCATGGGAGTCCATCACGACAGACCGCTGGGTGCTTCGCATTATATCCAGAGGGTACAAATTACCATTACTCCATGTCCCCAAATTCAAGAACCTCCCCGATGTACCACCCGATCAGAGGGAGGCCGCAGAAATTCTGCAGCTGCTAAGAAAAAGAGCCATCCAGCCCGTCCCCCAAGACCAGCTCGGATTAGGGTTCTACTCCAGGTTCTTTTTGGTGCCAAAAAAAGACGGGGGACTTGAGACCGATCCTAGACCTTTCCCGCTTGAACCTGTCAGTAACCAAGGAAAAATTCCGAATGGTCACTCTTCAATCTATTCTCCCCCTTCTAAGGGAGAACAATTGGATGTGCTCTATAGACCTCAAGGATACGTACTACCACATTCTAATGGACAGACTATCCAGGAGGTTCCTCCGCTTCTGGCTGGGAGCCAGTCACTACCAGTTCAGGGTCCTTCCCTTTGGCCTCACCACAGCCCCCAGGGTGTTCACCAAGGTATTAGCAGTGATTGCGGCCCACCTGAGACTCCAGGGAATACAGGTCTTTCCGTACCTGGACGACTGGCTCCTGACCGCCCCAACAAGGCATCTACTTTGCTCAGCCAGAGATTTCTTTCTCCGCCTAGCCCCACAGTTAGGCATCACCATCAATGCCGACAAATCCCTTCTGGCCCCGACACAAGTCATAGAATTCATAGGAGCCAGAATAGACACCAGAGAGCTACGAGCCTTTCTAACTTCCGAGAGAATCCAGAATTTGCAACTCCATGTGCGGGCTATCCTCCAATCAGAGACTTCACCAGCGGAATTGGTCCTGAGGGCACTAGGCTCTATGGCGGCAGCGATTACGCTCCTTCCTTGCGCCCATCTGAACATGCGGGTACTGCAATGGACACTTGTAGTGCAATGGTCCTTTCTATCCCTTCCTCTTCATCACCCCATTGCTATCAGCAAGGCTTGCAGGAGGGCTCTATTATGGTGGCTCCAAACTTCGGACCTCCATACGGGCCGTCCCTTCTGCACCTCTCCCCCTCTCGCCACGGTGACCACGGACGCCTCCCGCCTCGGGTGGGGGGGGGGCATTATTCAGGCAGGACGGTCCAAGGCACATGGAACGACACAGAGACCTCCCTGCATATCAACGTTCTGGAGATGAGAGCAGTGCTGTTCGCGTTGCAAGCACTTCAGGATCTCCTCCCCATAGGAACGATTGCAATTCAGTCGGACAACATGTCGGTTGTCTGGTACATCAACAAACAGGGGGGAACCAGATCTTACCCTCTATGCCACGAAGCCATGAGAGTGTGGGAATGGGCAATCTCCTCCAACTGCTTTCTGATTGCAACGCACATTCCGGGACGGACCAACATCCTAGCGGACAAACTCAGTCGCACCCTTCTTACCCCGTACGAGTGGTCTCTCAATCCACTAGTAGCGAAGCAGATATTCGCAATATGGGGGCAACCCTGCTGCGATCTTTTTGCGTCTCCCTCAAACACCAAATGCGTCAATTTCTTTGCTCTGATTCCCCCTCCAGGGGAAACTCCAAGAGACGCTCTGGTGCATGCTTGGCCACCCGGTCTACTTTATGCCTATCCTCCTCTATCCCTGATGCTGCAACTCTTACAGAAAGCCTCGCGGTTGGGGAGCAGGATGATCCTCATTGCCCCATTCTGGCCTCGGCAAATTTGGTTCCCTTACCTGTGGTCTCACCTAGTGAATCCTCCTTGGATTCTGGATCCCAGTCCGGATCTAATCTCCCATCCATCGAACTTACCGACCCCAAACCTGGACAATCTGAAACTGACAGCTTGGTTGCTCCAGTTCCACTCCTAGTTAGGACTCCCGGTATCTCTTCACCAGTCAAAGCCATCCTTGTGGCAGCGCATAAGCCCTCCACCAGGAAAGTGTACCGCAGTAAATGGAAACGTTTCTCCATCTGGGCGGAGCATCATGATCTAGATCCCTTTACGGCTCCTCTTCCGTCCATATTAGACTTCCTAATCTAACTTTTTCAGGAAGGCGCTAGCTGTTCAACTGTCAAAGTGCAATTGGCAGCCATTTCACATTACCATGTGGGACATGATACAGGGCCTTTGATGTCGGCCAAGTTGTGTAAAACCTTTCTCAAGGGCACCTTCTTGCTTAGACCCCCCTATAAAAGAAGCCGTACCACCGTGGGATCTTTTATTAGTTCTTCAAGCCTTGACTGCTCCACCTTTTGAACCCGCTGCTTCGGTAGATCTCAAATTCTTGTCCTGGAAAACAGCATTCCTTGTAGCCATCACTTCAGCAAAAAGAGTTTCGGAGCTTCAAGCTCTTTCTGTGAAGCCTCCTTATTTGATCTTTCACCCAGACAGAGTGTACCTCAGGATCAATCCCTCTTTTCTTCCCAAGATAGCATCAGAAACTAACATAAATCAATCCATAAATTTATTGGTTTTCTTCCCTAAATATCAGAATAAAGGGGAGTACAAGCTGCACTCATTAGATGTTCATAGGCAGCTTCACTTTTATATTCATAGAACAGCTGGTCATAGACAATCCGACCAGCTGTTCGTTTCCTTTGCCAAATTTAATTTGGGGAAAGCAATATCAAAAGTATCTCTATCACGCTGGATTTCTCAATGTATCCTATAGGCATACCAAGCCTCTGGGAGACCCGCACCGGAAGGAGTTCGCGCACATTCCACTCGTTCCATCTCTACTTTTGCGGCCTTCAAGTCTAGAGTTCCATTGGATGATATTTGTTCGGCAGCCACTTGGGCTTCATCTCATACCTTTATTAACCACTACAAACTGGACGTGATTTCTAGAGGGAGAGCATCCTTTGACTCTGCGGTGCTTCGCAATATCCTTCCATGATGGCCACCCAAGGTTCAGGTAGCTGGGGACTCTGTCCCACAGGTTGCTGACAAATGAACTCCCTACTTCAGATTAAGAAGTTATGTACTCACCATAACGTTCCATCTGAGTAGGTAGCTTCATTTGTCTGCAACCATCCCCCCCTCCTTCCCCCTGGCCTTCTTCGGATCTTTTTTTAGTTGGATACCCGTTTTTGGGTATTTATTGACGGGCAAACTCGATCTGAGGTCATGGAGGGTTAGCAGGGGATTATGGGTGAGGGGAGGAGCTAGGAGCTTGGATCCATTAGCTTGAAACAAGTTGCCGGCTCAGATGCGATATCGGATCCAAGACCCACAGGTTGCAGACAAATGAAGCTACCTACTCAGATGGAACGTTATGGTGAGTGCATAACTTCTTATTCACTGACAGCTTATTATATTTCCGTAGGACTAAAGGTTTCATAAAATCTGATCATCTGTTTGCAACCTATTCTAAAGCAAAGCTAGGCTAGAATTCTGCAAAAGTCACACTGTCAAGATGTGTAGCCTTTGTGTAAGAAAAACTGGGACTTTCTGTAGCTAAGAAACCAAGAGCTCATTCATCAAGGTCTGTGGCTACATCTACTGCTTTTATGCATAGAGTCCCTATAGATGAAATCTGTGCTGCAGTAACTTGGTCTACAGTCACACATGTATTACTCATTATAAGCTGGATGTATAGTCTAGATACTGTACATTTTCATCTCCAACATTCTCAGGAATCTCCTTCCTTGATATCTCCCAGGAATCTGTCCCAAAAGTTAAACCCAATTTTTTTCCAGGTGCTCCGCTTTGATCAAATGGACCTAACAGTGAACCTTGTCATTTCATAGTCTCAGCTGGTTGATGTTATGTTGTCCATATCTCTCCTTCATTCCTGCTGTTTGGGTTCGGAGCCAACCCTCAGCTTCGACTCTGCCGTATACTGTAGCTCGAGAGCTTTTACTGGCTCGAGGCTAGCCCCTATCCCAGCATGCCTAGCGGTAGTTACCCAGATCTCGTTTGCTGCTTTCAGCGTTGAGATTGCGGATACTGGCTCAGGCTAAGTGTTTTTTCTCTTATTATATTTTTGAAGAAAATTTCTCGTTTATCTTATCTAACTTGTTTAGCAGTAGTTGTCCATGATATTTCTACCTTTCTCTATCCCGTCCGAGTGATTTGCTTTTGTGTGGACTAACCGTTTTTCTCTCTGGCCATTTCCCCTCTTCTAAACCTGTTTTAAGAGGGTTCTTCTTTTTTTCTTGCCTTCCTTTAAGTTTTTAGGAGTTGCTGTTTAAGTTAGAGGCTCTCATTAGGTGGGGAGTTCACCGTTTAACGTAGAGGCTCTACCCCCTTCTCTACTTCCTGTCTGTAAAAAAAAAAAAAAAAAAAAGATTGTTTTTTGTCTGTATTAGCATATTTTGTTAGTAGTGTGCTTTTGTCTTTGTGTAGCTTTAGATAGTGCTGTTCAACATTATGTCAAAAAATACTGGCAAGGAATCAAAACCTTCGAGTTTCAAAAAGTGCGATTCGTGCTGTCAAAAGATGTCCCTTATGGATGGGCACACGAGTTGCATGTGTTGTTTAGGGCCTGTTCACCTACAGGATTCGTGTTCTATTTGCCATACATTTAGTTCACGAGTCCTGCAGGAAAGAAAGAGCAAATTAATCTTAAGAGGGTTACTGAAGGGCCCCTTTGATGCTGCTATGGAGGGGATTCAGCCAGCAAAAAAACTGGAAAAACCCAAGCCTTCATCCTCTTAGGCTACAATTTCGGATTCGCCTAAAGAGAAGGACAAGCTACAAGCTAGGTTGGACCCGACCGTCTGTTTCGACAAGACACTCTCACCTACGGCTCCATCTGTGGTTTCGAAGCCAGTAAGTTCTTGTAAGCGATCCAGTTTTCTTGCCTTGGAACCGGTGCAGTCTGCTCCACAGTCTCCCTTGTTACAGTCTGTGGCAGGCAGTCACCAGTCTTCAACCCAGTCTTCTCGATCATCCAGGAGCTTTTTGGATGATGATGTGGAGAGGGTGGTGAAGAGGCTTGTTAGGACACCAGCATTAGCTAAAATACTTTAGGGCCCATCCCAGACAGAAATAGTGCCAACAGCTCAACCAGCACCTGTCTCGATTCCTCCTCCGACTCCTCTGAGCTTGGAGCTGGAGTTTATGGAAGTCAGAGTGGTGGAATCGTCAGTTCCGGTAACCTCCTCCGGTCTTTTGCTTCCAACTATTGCTCCGATCTCCTCGATACCCTCTTCTATCGAGGGATCTGGGAGCTTATGCTCCCTCATCGGCTCCAAGGGGGGAGCGGCATCGGACCCTTGTCCGACCCTACTCTCCCTCTCGGAGCTTTTGTGCAGGTCAGCTCGGCTGCTACATCGACCTCTGAGCCATCGCCCTCAGTTCGGAGGAAGTCCCTGGCTTATTCGGAGCCAGAGACTCTTTTCTGGTCAGGACCACAATAGCTTCGAGGTCATGGGGAGCATGCTGTCTGCTGAGACAGCTCCACCCTTGGCTCCATTGGCTCCTTTGCCTTCGGTGCCGGGGTCCGCCTCCGAAACTCCCCTCCGCCCCAAGCGTAGGGAGCCCATGCTCCAGGACGCTCCACTGGGTGATCCCGTCTCTTCCAAAACCTCCCCTGATCATCCCTTGGACGAAGTCCCTCGGAAGATGACTTGCAAGAGGAAACATCTGGACTCCACTGAAGTCCTTGACATCAGACACAGAGTTGGATGACTCAGAAGGGTCCTCACGGTCCACCTCTGAAGATGTCTCTTTTTTAGACATCTTAGAAATCCTTATCGGGGTGATTGGAGGTCCCTTTCCCCTTCTGAAGACAAGGCAGTATACCTGGATGCATTTGGTTCCCGACCTTCCACCTCTTGGGTATCTCCTCCTTTCGACCCACTATTGCACGTAGTGAGTCGAAAGGCGTATAGCTCTCCAGACAAGATGGAACCAGTTCTGCAGAGGCCCAATAAATTCATAACAGCCCCTGAAGACAGAGCCTTCTTATCCAAAGGTGTTCCCGTTGATGCTATGATGGTGACAGAAGCCACCAATAAGGAATTAGCGGAAACTTCTTCATCTGTTCATCCACCGGATAGAGTCTTGTATGATGGACAGATACGGGAAGCATATGTTTTCTTCAGCGACCTTTACACTCAGGTCACTGAACTATTTGTCCCACTTTACAAGGCTTCAGGGGGATCTTCTCAAAGAGTTAGGAGATACCTTACAGGATCCTACAGCTGCGGGAGCCTCGGACAAGGCAGCTTTTCAGCTTGCGACCTTGACTTCGGTGGTTAACTCCTCCATGCGGCTAATTTCTTACACAGCTGATGGGGCGAGCAGGGCAGCAGGCACAGGGGTGGCCTTACGCAGACACTTCTGGATGCGCCTTTGTCAATTTGCAGAGCCTTTCAAGTCTTCCTTTACCAATGCCCCCTTTGACGGCTCGTCCTTATTCGGGCCACAGGTAAAAGAAACTCTTATCAGGTGTAAACAGGATGGCAGAACTCTCTCTGTCGTGGGAGTACATTTTTCTGCTCCATCTAGGCCTTATCCTAAGGGCCAGAAGAGCGGAAAGATGTCATTCCGGAAATCCCTGGGAGCTTTGCCTGACACACTTGGAGATTTTTCCCCCGGGGCAGAGGGGGGAATAACAGAAGACGCCCGTCTCGCAGCAGGGGGGGGGTCCGTAGAATCAGGGCGACAGAGATACCTTCTCTAGTAAGCCCTTCCAGCACTCCTGAAGGGAGGCCCGACCGTCTTTCTCTGGAGACAGTTGGGGGAGGGGGGGGATTATCCTTCTACCCAAAAGCCTGGCAGACAATCGCAGAAGATGCGTGGGTACTATTGATAATATCAGGAGGTCACACTATCCCCTTCTCCCAACTTCCCCTGTCAAAACGACAACACTCTATACCAGATGTTCCACCCAATTTTTGGGATCAAGCAAACCTAGAGGTTCAAAGGTTGCTAAGAAAAAGAGTCATCAAGGAAGTGCCCACAGACCAAATCGGATCCGGAACTTACTCAAGATTCTTTTTAGTTCCAAAGAAAATGTGACTGGAGACCAATATTGGATCTCAGCAGGATGAACAAATCAGTCAAGAAAACAAAGTTCCAGATTGTAACACTGCAGTCCATTCTTTGCTTTCTCGGACAGGACAATTGGATGTGCTCTATCTCCAGGATGCGTACTACCACATAAAAATGGACAGACTGTCAAGGAGATATCTACGCTTCCGGCTGGGAGCCAGTCACTATCATTTCAGAGCACTGCCCTTTGGTCTCACCACAGCCCCCAGGGTGTTCACCAAATGCATGGCAGTAGTTACGTTTCACCTGAGGCGTCTAGGATTCCGGGTGTTTCCATATCTAGATGACTGGCTCCTTACTGCCACCACTGAGCATCAGCTAATTAAGGCAGGGGAATCCACAGATGTTATGTAGTCCAATCTCACCTACATTCTTACCCGTGGGTTCGGAGCCGAACCTCGGCTCCGACGCGGCCATACTCTAGCTCGAAGTCTTCAATTAGCTCGTGGCTAAGAGGTATCCCATACTGCACTGCTCCCTTTCCCTAGATCTCGTTTGCCGCTCGGTACGCTCAGATGTGGTCTCGCTCTTGGCCGTGGCTAAGTATAACTTTTTTTCTACTTTTTAGTAGTTTGTTGCTCCAAAAGCTATTTTCATAGCTAGTCTCTGTTTTTTGATAAAACTGTTTGTGTAGCCTGTTTGGCTTTTTGTCTTGGTATCCCGTTTGCGTTCCTTCCCTTCTTATGGGCTAGGCCCGTTTCAGTTAGAGGACCTAGTCCTCCCTTCTAGTTGTGTGTGTCTCAGTTTCCCTGTGTGTGCTTGTTCCGGTGTTGCCCAGTCCCTTTGAGCTAGGGCCGTTTAACTTAGAGGACCTAGTCCTCCCTTGTTTTGTTTGTCAGGGCCGTTTGTTAGAGGTCCTTTCTCCCTGTGGTGTTTATTGCTCTATGGCCGCTTAATTTAGAGGTATAGTTCCTGTGTTTTTGCTGTGAGGTGGCAACACTAACCACTGCACCACCATGGCCGCCCTTTCTGTCCGCCCTCGCTGACAAGGAATTTCTCACAAAGGGCATTCCAGTAGATGCCATGGTGGCGGCAGTGGCCACCAAGAAGGAACTAGCTGAGACTTCATCTACCGTCCATCCCCCTAACAAGGAGTCTAGGACCATGGACCGGTATGGGAAGCGTATGCTTTCTTCAGCGGCCTTTACTCTGCGGTCGCTGAGCTATTTCTCACATTTTACATGGCTCCAAAGAGATCTCCTAAAAGAGCTTGAAGAGTCTCTCAAGGGTAACGTTTCTGACGCAGTGGCTCAGAAGGTCAATGCCCAGATGTCTACCCTAAATTCCATTACTAACTCCTCCATGAGGCTTATCTCGCATGCAGCCGACGGAGCAAGTAAGGCAGTGAGTTCCGGAGTCTCTCTCAGGAGGCACTCCTGGATGTGCCTGTGTAATTTCGCAGAGACCTTCAAGTCTACGTTCACCAATGCCCCATTTGACGGTTCATCGCTGTTCGGAACCAAGGTGAAGGATACTCTCACTAGGTGCGAGCAGGAAGGAGAAATCCTGTCTGCCGTGGAAGTCCATTTTTCCATGCCTTCTAGACCTTATCCCAAGGGCCAGAAGGGTGGGAAAATGTGGTTCAAAAAGCCACAGAGGTTTTTTTCAAGACACACAAAGTGATTCCCCCTCCACTCCAGAGGCAGGGGAGTGGGTGGTAACTCAGGTAGACACCGCCCTAGAGGCAGAGGAGGCCCCCATAAACAGGGGGACCACGATTCCTTTCGTGGTTCCTCCTAACAGCGCTCCTGATGGGAGGCCCGACTGTGCTTCTCCAGAGCCAGTCGGGGGTCGCATTTCGCTATACCCAGAAGCCTGGCAAGGCATCACCCAGGACGAGTGGGTATTAATGATAATTTCATATTCCCTTCTCTTCTCATCCCCCGCCAACCAAGAGAATCCCAGATGCTACCCCCAGTCAAAGGGATTCTGCAGCTTCAGAAGTTCAAAAGCTGCTAGCAAAAGAAGCCATCCAGCATGTCTGCTCAAACCAACTCGGATTATTGACTTACTCAAGATTCTTTTTGGTGCCGAAAAGAACAGGAGACCTGAGACCCATCTTGGATCTCAGCCACTTGAACCTCCATGTAAAAAAGTCCAAGTTCTGAATGGTCACTTTACAGTCTATTCTCCCATTTGTTGGGGAAAGAAGTATGGATGTGTTCCATCGACCTCAAGGATGCTTACTACCATATAAAGATGCACCAGGCATCCAGAAGTCATTTACGCTTTCGGCTGGGAGCCAGTCATTTTCAGTTTCGGGTCCTGCACTTTGGTCTCACCACAGCCCCCAGGGTGTTCACCAAATGTATGGCAGTGGTGACGGCTCACTTGAGACGTCAGGGATTCCAAGTATTTCCATACCTAGACGACTGGCTCCTGTCTGCCACCACCAGGCATCTACTACTACACACCAGGGATGCCACCATTGCGCTGTGTCAACGATTGGGTATTACACTAAACTGGGAAAAGTCTGCCTTGTTGCCCTTGCAGCGTGTCACCTTTATAGGTGCCGAGTTAGACACCGTGCTCATGAGGGCTTTCTTACCACAAGAAAGAATTCAGGTTTTGCAACAACAGGTCTACGCGTTGCTTCCACTGAAAAAGGTAAGGGCAAAAATGATTCTCAAATTGTTAGGGACAATGGCTGCCACAATTATGTTAATCACTCATGCAAGACTACACATGAGGCTCCTTCAGTGGCTGCTCATTGCTCAGTGGTCCCTACAACACCTTCCACTTTCCCATCTTATTATGATTACAGACAAGTGCAAGCAGGATCTATGCTGGTGGCTTCAGACCAGCAATCTCAATGTGGGAAAGCCCTTTGTTCCACCTCCTCCAGTTGCCATGGTGACCACGGATGCCTCCCAGATTGGGTGGGGCGACATTATCTCGGCAAGACAGTCCAAGGCACGTGGCAAGAGCACAAGATATATTTGCATATCAATGTCTTGGAGATGAAAGCAGTGCTATTAGCGTTGCAAGCACTCCAGAGCTTTCTTCCTCTCGGGACGATTGCAATCCACTCAGACAACATGTCGGTGGTATGGTATCTGAACAAACGGTGGAACCAAGTCGTATCCCCTTCGCAGAGAGGCTGTTCGAGTATGGCCGTGGGCAGTGTCTTCCCAACGCTTTCTTGTGGCAACGCACATTCTGGGGAAGTCCATCGTGATTGCCGACAGGTTGAGCAGAGTTATTCTGATGCCTCACGAGTGGTCCCTGAACAAGCAGGTCGCAAAGCATATTTTCCGCAGATGGGGTCAGCCTTGCTGCAATCTATTTGCCAGTCCCCTCAATACCAAGTGCAGCAGCTACTTCACCCTTATCCCCCCTCAGGGGGAGACACCCAGGGACGCTCTCGTTCACGATTGGCCCTCCAGTCTACTTTATGCCTTCCCACCTGTTTCTCTGATAGCAAAGGTTATTCGGAAAGCACAATTCTTGGGAAGCAGAATGATTCTGATTGCTCCACAGTGGCCTCATCAAATTTGGTTCCCCTTTCTCCATCCTTATCTCATGGACGACCCCAGGATTCTGGACCCACAGCCAGACCTATTGACTCATATGTCAGGGCAGTTCCATCCCTCTCTTCAGACCCTCTGGTTGACAGCTTGGCTACTCCAGTTCCATCACTAGTCAGGCTTCATCATTTTTCTCCGGAAGTAGTTCATATTCTGTCTTCTTCCCATAAGCCTTAGACTTGGAAGATTTATTCCAGTAAATGGAAAAGATTCTCCATCTGGGCTCATGAAAGGCAGATTGACCCTTAACTGCACCAATTTCATCAGTTCTGGAATTTCTCTCCATGCTTTTCAGTCAGGGGTCAGCTGCCGCAACCATTAAAGTTCAGTTAGCGGCTATCTCCACCTTTCATGTCGCTAATTAACCCAGTCTAATGGTGCATAGACTTTGTAAGGCATTTTAAAGGGCACTGTGATGCTTTGGCCCCCAGTCTTTGATCCCGTAATGCCATGGGACCTCAATTTTGTGCTACAGTGTTTCACTTAGTCTCCCTTTGAGCCTGCAGCTACTTGTGACTTGAAATATTTGTCATGGAAGACAATCTTTTTGGTAGCCATCACTTCAGCTAGGCGAGTCTCTGAGCTCCAAGCTTTGTCAGTTAGACCTCCTTACTTGGTATTTCACAAGGATAGGGTTTCCCTCAGACCAAATCCTTCCTTTATGCCAAAGGTTGCTTCGGTTATTAACCTCAACCA
The DNA here is from genome assembly GCF_019279795.1 of Protopterus annectens. Lineage (NCBI taxonomy): Eukaryota > Metazoa > Chordata > Ceratodontiformes > Protopteridae > Protopterus > Protopterus annectens. The sequence continues at coordinate 95,999,643 of NC_056725.1, read as the reverse complement.
GTCTATTGAGCTGCCTGTGTTTTTCCCAGAATTTTCTAATAAGGCAGAATTTAAATTCCACCAGCTAGATGTTCATAGACAATTGCGTTTCTATTTACATAGAACGAAGGATCTTAGGAAATCAGATCAGCTATTTGTCTCATTTTCAGACAATAGACTTGGGTCTCCTGTTTCTAAAGTAACCTTATCCAGATGGATCTCTAGTTGTATTTCCTTCGTTTATGGCTCAAGTGGTAAGGAATTACCTTTTAAGGTGAAGGCTCATTCTACACAATCGATGTCTACCTCTGTGGCATTTCAGGCCAGGATGTCTATGGATAATATTTGTGCTGCGGCTACATGGGCATCTCCTCACACCTTTATCAGTTACTACAAATTGGATTTGATATCCTGAGGCAGATCTTCCTTTGGTTCCACAGTGCTCAGGAGTATTTTCCACTGAGCCGCCCAAGGTTCAGGTGCTGGGGACGCTGTCCCACGAGTAAGAATGTAGGTGAGATTGGACTACATAACATCAAGAAGTTATGTACTCACCATAACGTTCGATGTATGTAGTCCATCTCGCCTCACATTCTTACTTACCCTCCTGCCTTCCCCCTCCTGGAGGGCCTAGAGGTTAGTTCTGGTTTCAGTACTTTTTTTGTTGTTGGTCTGATTCTTCCTCTCTATGTGTTGTGTGTGTGGGGTGTGATTGCCTGAGCTTGCAGCAAACAAGATCTGGGGAAAGGGAGCAGTGCAGCATGGGATACCTCTTAGCCACGAGCCAATTGAAGACTTAGAGCTAGAGTATGGCCGAATTGGAGCCGAGGTTCGGCTCTGAACCCACGGGTAAGAATGTGAGACGAGATGGACTACATACATCGAACGTTATGGTGAGTACATAACTTCTTGTTCTCAACTAGGAATCACCATAAACTACGAAAAGTCTGCCTGTTGCCTTGTCAGTATATTACCTTTATAGGGTCAGATTTTGACACAAGGGCCATGATAGCAAAGCTGCTTCAAGAAAGAATATTAACGATTCGTCACCAAGTTGCAATGCTGTTGACAAAAAACAGAATTCAGACAAGATTTGTCCTCAAGATCCTGGGTTCTATGGCAGCGGCAATCACTCTGGTCCCTATGGCTCGCTTCCACATGAGAATTCTGCAATGGCTCCTGTTTGCACAATGGTCATTCCAGGATTTATCCATGTTGCATCAGATTCTGATCACGGAATCCTGCAAAAAGGATCTGGAGTGGTAGCTTCACTCCCCCAGGGTAACAGTAGACAGGCTGTTTCTAACCCCCTAACCTGTAGCCACAGTGACCACCAGATGGGGGGGGGGGGGGGCATTATCTGGGACAGACTGCTCAAGGGACTTGGCAGGAACACGAGTACCACTTGCACATCCATGTCCTGGAGATGAGAGCGGTTCTTCTGGCGTTGCAAGCACTTCAGGACTATCTACCTACAATTCAGGCGGACAATATGTCAGTAGTGTGGTACATCAACAAACAGGGTGGAACCAGGTCTTACCCCTTGTGTCGAGAGGCTCTGCGAGTTTGGCAGTGGGCAATGTCTTCCCAATGCTTTCTGGTTGCAACGCACATCCCGGGGAAATCCATTGTGATAGCAGACAAGCTCAGCCGGGCTAACCTGATGTCCCACGAGTGGTCCTTGAAGCAGGAAGTTGCGGACTTGATTTTTCACAAATGGGGCCAGCCATGCTGCGATCTTTTTGCCACCCCCTCAACAACAAATTCAGCCGCTACTTTGCTGTAGTCCTACAACCGGGACAGTCACCCAGGGATGCACTTGTTCACGATTCGCCCCCAGGACTGCTTTATGCCTTTCCACCTTTTCTCCTGATCCCCAAGGTTTTTCAGAAAGCACAGTTGTTGGGTTGCAAGTTAATCCTCATTGCCCCTACTGGCATTGGCAGATATGGTTGCCATTCCTTTGGCCTCACCTGCAGGGGGAGCCTTGGATCCTGGACCCAGCACCAGATCTTTTGATGCATCAGTCGGGGGCTGTCCATCCTTCCATTCAAATTCTGAAGCTCACAGCGTGGTTTCTCCACTTCCAGTCTTAGCCAGGCTTCCCGATTTTTCTCCAGCAGTTCAGCACATTTTGATTTCCTCCTATAAGCCCACTACTAGGAAACTTTATACTAGTAAATGGAAGAGGTTCTCTTGTTGGGCAGGCAAAAATCAGTCTGATCCCCTTACTGCACCCATTTCAAAGATTTTCAAATTTCTTACTGAAACTTTTGAGAGAGGAGCAGTTACAGCTACTATCCGGGTTCAGTTAGCTGCCATTTCTGATTTCCATATGGGAGAAATGGGGTCCAATATCATGTTCCATAGGCTATGTAAAGTATTCCTAAGAGGTACTACCCCCTTTAGACCTCCAGTAAGAGACCCCCCCCCCCCCCCGGATCTAAATTTGGTGTTCGACCCTGTCATCCCCCTTTGAACCATCTGCTTCTTGTCCACTCTAATTTTTGACTTGGAAGACCCTTTTCTTGGTTGCAATTACCTCAGCTAGAAGGCTTCCAGAATTACAGGCCTTATCTATTCGACCCCCATACTTGATTTTCCATAAAGTTCGGGTTTCTCTCTGAACCAGCCCCTCTTTCTTACCCAAGGTATATTCTGACTACAATTTGAATCAATCCATAGAGCTTCCTGTTTTCTTACTCAATCATGGCAACAAGGCAGAGTATAAGCTTCATCAATTGGACGTTCATAGAAAGTTACATTTCTGTTTACACAGGACCAAGGACTTTAGAAAATCTGACCAATTGTTCATATCCTTTGCGGACAATAAAAAAGGTTGTGCAGTCTCAAAGGTGACTTTATCTAAGTGTCTTTCAGACACTATAAAACATGTGTACTATTTGTGTAAACAAGAAGTTCCAGGAAAAATTAAAGGACACTCAACAAGGGCTTTGGCTACCTCTTTTGCTTTTCAAGCCAGACTGCCTTTGGATTTCACCTGTGCGGCAGCTACATGGGCTAATCCTCATACCTTTATCACTCATTACAAACTAGATGTGGCCTGCTGTAGCAGGGTATCCTTTGATTCCACGGTCATGAGTTTTTTCCAGTGAGCCACCCAAGAATCAGGTGCTGGGGACACTGTCCCAAACAGCAAGAACGAAGGCGAGATATGGACAACATAACATAAAAAACTTATGTACTCGCCATAATGTTCCATGTTTGTTGTCCTTGATCTCACCTTCCTTCTTGCATCCCACTCTCCTTCCCCCTTCCTGGAGGATTGAGAGGACTCCCTTATATTTATTGGTTATACTGGATGGGTTTCCATTTTACCATACCTTTTGATTAGTCCTTGTTTCCCCTTCTTACTCTACAGATAGGTTACATTTTTATATGTAGGTGTCCTCTGATATGTAAAATAGAGTATACCTCTTTTCTAATTGCATGGTCTAGTACTGGGTTATCACAAACGGGATCTGGGTAACTACCGCAAGGCATGCTGGGATAGGGGCTAGCCTCGAGCCAGTAAAAGCTCTCGAGCTATAGTATACAGCCGAGTTGGAGCCAAGGGTCGGCTCCGAACCCAAAAAGCAAGAAGGGAAACTTTTTTTTTTTTCTCTAGATTCTATTCTTTTATAGGATTCACATGATATATTCTGTTAGGTAGTAAGAGCCTTTGTTAGCTGATAAGTAGGCAGTCTCAATCTGTGGTGCATACTTGGAGAAAGAGAGGGATTATGGTTAGGGGGAGAGTCAGAGCCCTTGATCCACAGCCTCTAAAGGTGCTAAGGTCGTATCTGATAACCCAGAGGCTGAAATGGATGACAAGAAGACAGCACTGATCTGTCGCTATGATGAGTACATAATCTCTGCTTATCTGTTTGCAGGGCCGGCCTTAGATGAAATGGTGCCCTAGGCAAAGTAGTGCTCTGGCGCCCCTTAAGCCCCAACCACACCACACTCAGGGAACACCCCTATTTGAGCCACACCCACAGGTAGGTCACTCCCACAAAAGCCACTCCAGTTCTTTCAAATTTTTAAACGCATGAAAAATTAGTAAACGTCTTGTCACACTGTAACAAAGATACCTTGTAATCTAGTTAAAGTGCAAGTGAAGGCTGAATTCTCCTTAATAAAGCTGCTTGATCTGTTGCTCATTTAAAGATTTTATCTACAGTCATGACAGACAGTAATAGCATTGCATTTTACAAGGTGCATTAATGTTTACATATAGAACTTGGGTCATTTATTCTGGTGTAGCATCAACTCTGCAATATGCATGACTGCCTAAAATATTACACATTACATTACTACTTACCCTGATGTGTGCTTCATGCTTTTTACAGATCAACCATCAAGTCAACATACTTCAAAGTCAGTGACACACTGTGATCTGGTGTTGCAGCTGTATGCAGCCATAATGGTCCACTACTTCAGAGATAATTTATTTAGCATGATGATTCCACACTTTAGTCAGCTTCCACCACCATATCCAAAGTCAAACTATACAGGACAAAAAAATCTCCCACTTTTTATCCCTGGTAGGCAGATCTACAGCTATAATATGGCATGCCCATCACCGATCGCATTCACCTCACAAAGAATCTTAGCTCATGTCAAAGTGCTTAACATATGCAGATTCATAACCCCCTCAAAAAGGGATCATTGTACCTCGTTAGAGAAAGCTAACTGGATGGACATTCTCCAGAGGACCCTTTTCTTATTTTTTTTATATTTATTTATTAAAAACATAAAAGCTACCATACATATTCTTATCGCCACAGGACCTTCAGTCCCTCTCAACCCATGGCCCTCACATACAACTGCCAACTACTCACAAAGATTCACAGTTCACCTTCATACATATTTACCAGCTCTATGACTATCACTCTCATCCCTCTCGCACCATCTGTCCTCTTGCCCTCCTCTAACCTTTTCACAGCTGTGGGTTTAAGTTTTCTCCTCACTGTATAGCTTTTCTCTTACCTCTTCATGTGATGTTCTTAACCTCATGCTACTACATATACCCCCTCCTCTGAATTAATTAAATTTGAAAGAATGTACTTCATACAGACACAGTTACACATTTTGACATTCTTCATTTTGTGTTTTGTAAACAATTTGCTTTACTTCCAAAATAAGAATGAAATGCCTGGTGACTGGCCAAATCTCGAGTTTTCTCAGCTTTTATACTACTCTTCCCTTTGGTTTCTGGTTGTAAACTGCAGATTGAGCCTGAAAACAGTCCATATGGATTGGGGCTCTACCCTGATAAACAAGTAGAAATACAGAAGACAATTTTTAGAAGAGCAAATTGTACTATGGGGATAGTCAAGGACAAGTTAGGAAACTTTAAACACAGACTGAGTACACTACGTGAAAGCAGCAGGAAGAGTACTCTGTACTGTAGAAAAATTTACTAGAAGGAGCAAAAAGGTGGCTGCCTATATGGCTATAGCCAGGCAAAACAAAGATGGGAAGGGGAGAGCACAGAAGACTAGGAAAAAGCAAAGCACACCTACGGTTTTCATATAGGAAAGTAAGGCTAGGGAGAGTGGGGAGGAGAGATGAGGGGATTGTAACACTACTACAAAAGATACTCCCTTGCTCTATAAAAGCCCCCCAAAAAACAGAGAGAGTGGTTACCAAGGAGGAATCTAAAGAGGCATACAAGACAGAGTGGTACAAATGGAAAAAAGTGACTGGTAGGCAAAATGGTAAATGCATTCAAAAGGATAGACCAAAGAGTAATATTTGCTAAATGAAAGATTACTTAATTCTATAACTGAACAACCTTCAAAGGATTAACAACCATACCATCCAAATATGCAACGGCCATTACAAATTACTCACTTGATACTGAATCAAGGCACCACTATATGGAGTGGCAACCTCTCTGCTCCTAATTACAATAAATATGCTGTAATAGCAGAAGGGTGGCAGCAGCCTGCTAACAGGTACAGCATCCTTGTTGGTCAATAAGATAGTAAAGCCTGTGGTAGCTAGAAGCAACACTTCATACAAGTTGTGCGTATCCGTGGCCTTACTTTTCACACTTCCAGTGTCTGGCTCTAAGTGCTGAAGAGATATTACCACTGACTAGCCAGAAACCCAGAACACCAAATTGCAGTCTTGGGTGTACATCAAGATCTATTCAGCACATTACTGCACTTCACAAAAACATCAAGCTTACTGTATTGTTAGCTATGTAGCCAATTAAGGTAAACTTTTTACCATCACACTCTGGTGGTTTTCCAATATTGTTAATGCATGCACTGTTACTGGTATACATCTCACTACTAAAGCACCTATATATTTACATTCACACAAGCATTCAGGTGTCTACTCTAGACATAGCTTTAATTCTGAAAGAAACATTTCACTACTGCATACACAAGATTTCCCCTTTTGCTTGCAAAGAACCCTGCCTATATGCCCTTGTGATACTCTGCGTACAACACATACGTGGATAATGATGAGCGAGGAAGACAGCCCACCAATGAAATTACAGAATTCCATTTACAACCACAATACTATGGAGAACTGGTATTCAAGGAAGGGTATCAACAGAAGGCACTACATGTCCCTGAAAAAGACTTTGTGCAATACTGTACTTAAAAAATCATTTAACAAAAGACAAAGCAAGGCAGAAACATACTGGGACTGATTAGATAGGAAGATGTGCAACATTAACGAAACCTAACCTGAAGAGGGTTTGCTGCAGATTTGGGAGCATTTACTCAGACCACATGGCTAGTGTCTCCGAGTGAGTTAAAATGTTTTAAAAAAATGGTTTGCTATCCCTATTCCGTGGAGCTGCAGTTGACATCAGGTTAGTAAAAATAACAAATCGACTGACTACTGGAATTACTCAGACAAGGGGAAAGTTAGCAGTCTTATCTGCCCCCATCCTTCTTCCATGTAAGCACTAAAAACAGGGAAGAGCATACGACAGTGGCTTAATCTTCTACGAATAAAGCCCTTTAAACATAGTATGTACGCAAATAACTGTAAACTGGCATGGGCTGCAAATCAATAGAGCACCTTCAACTACAAATCAATAGTGTGTCTAGTCCAAATTTACAACTCACTTGACTTACCTTAAGGCAAGCAAAGCACACAAACAAACATCCAAAATAAAGTGGCGCTTTGTCCACCCGCGTGGTGAAGTAAACCAGGCCACCGATTCAAACACACAACCAGAGAATCAGGAAGTAAGGACAGCCAATAAATCCGCCCGCCTCTGTCTCATTAATGAAGAAAGGCGGGTGTGATCAGAGTTTTATACTGTTGATTGGAGCAGTAGCCAGGGACATCAGTAGTAGTACAAAAGCATCTCTGATTGGATGCTTTCAATAATGATCAGTATTAGTAGCCACTGACTGATCACATAGCTGCAGGGGGGAGGGATGGGGGAGGGAATGAAAGAACACAGTAGGCGACTGTGCTATATGCTGTGCAAATCATGCTTTGGACTACAGAGATGGGGGGAGGGCGTAAATCCTACAGTACAGGCGGTGAGAAGTGGAAAAGAAAGTAAAGTGAGTACATTAAAATTGCGCCCTTTATGAGACCGGCCTGTACGGCGCCCTAGGCGGCCGCCTAGTTCGCCTATGCCTAAGGCCGGCCATGTCTGTTTGTATTGTAAAGCAGTTGTGTTTAGTCTGCACTTGAGTATTTTAAATGTGGAAGGAGTATATTCATTGACTGTTGTATGTGTTAGTTATTAAAGTAAACAAATATTTTTTTTCAGTTGTAAGAAGTACAGGCTTTACAGTATAACAAGGGAAGAAAGGCTGGCAGAAGCAAGTTTAAGTTAATATGCTGGGATGGGGTGGATTGTAAATATGCAATGACTATGTTATATGTAGAATTAAGGGAATTTCCCCCTTTGTTTACAAGGGTGGTTGCATAGATTAATGTCCTTAGCTTAAGCTGTAAACAAGTTTTTTTTTTTTGTAAGCAAATAGGCTTGAAAAATAAGACAAAATAGTGAGAAGCCATGAAGAATGCTAAACTTCTTGTATCTGCAAAGATACTAGGCTTTTTTCTTTAGCAAATACTGTCAGTGGGAGACCAGAAGTCTGCAGCTGAAGGCCATTGACCTGGAGATTATTTACATTCTTTTCCAAGTGAAATTTACAAAGATTCCTTCATGCTTCTTCAAAAAGTTGTTAGCTGTTTTTAAAGTAATGTCTTATCAGTATTTAGTTTCATCTCATGTGCCTTCAGTTTTGTATTCCTTTCCCATATCCTTTGCTGAAGTTCTTGCTCAGAATCTGCCTGTATTACCACATCGTCTGCATAGAGCATATTTGTTGATTTTTCCCCTCTGACTTGTTTACTAATGCAATCCATCAACAGTATGAACAGCGGTTGGCTCAGAGGTGTATACCCACTCCCACTAGGAACCCCTGTGTAAGACCGAACATTGTTCCTACTTGAGTCATTGGATCTTTGTGCTGTAATTCTTTCAGTGTTTCTGGGACTTTGAACCACTGCAGGACTGTCCAAATCAGCTTTCTTGGGACTTTGGTCATATGCTTTCTCCAAATCTAGGAATCCCCAATTAGGCTCTTTTATCATCTCTTATCTTCTCAACTGTCTGGCTCACAGCAAACATTGAGTCAGTTGATCTGCATCCTGATCTGAATCTGAACTACTTATCTCCCATCTTACTTTCTACTACTCTGCATATTCACCCTCTCCAGAACTTTCATGCTGTGTAACAGGAGTTTTTGATATCTCTGTACTGCCTATGGTTGTGGATGTCCCCTTTATTCTTGTACATTGGCATGAGTATGCTTTTTCTCCATTCATCTGGGATATGTCTTTCTCTGCACACTATGAATACCTTCAGGAGGTATTTTTCCCGAGTTACTCAGCATCTTTATCATATCTGTTTTGACCTCATCTGAGCCTGCTGCTTTCCCTGATTCCATTCTCCTTAGTACTGTTCTTTCTTCTTCTAGGGTGGGCTCCTTTTCTTCTGTCATCCTAGGCGGTGTCTGGGACAGTTCAGCTTCTGTGTGTGTGTTTTTTTTTTCATTCAGAAGCTGCTGGAACAAGTACTTCTTCCATCTATGTCTTTAATGTTCTGTGGACTGGTAAGCAGGTTGTTGGCATCCCTTATGAAGAGTGTCTATCTTCTTTATCTCTCTGTCTTTGGTAGAGACCAGCTGGCATAAAGTTTAAGGTCTTTGCCTCTCATGGTACAAGGTTTGATCCTGACCTCTGGCCAATGCCTGTTTGATGTTTGCATGCTTTTCTATGTCTTTGTGAGGTTCCTCTCACCTCTGAAAAAACATGCTGAGTGTTTCCATTTCAAACTCAAATGAATGCGGCTGTGGGCAGCAGCACAGACTCTACATGGTACGCTGTAAGGGAAAAGTTTTATAGGCCAACCATTTTGGGCATCTACTGTTGTATCTTTTGGCTTTTCCCGGTTAGGGGTCGCCACAGCGGAACTCCGGTCCGCTAATGATTGGCAGTAGATTTTTACATACCGAGTTGCCAGTACGCCCATTCACGCATGTCTCCACACAGAAGATGCTTTAGCTGAGAATCGAACAGGACAACGTCTTACTATGAGGCGACAATGCTACCGCAACACCACCACCGGGCATCTACTGTAATGTGCAATATCCTCAAGATAGGAGAACACTAATTACAGACTGCACTCCATGCCAGGGCTAACCATTTTGCAGTGTAAAATATGGCTGTAGGTGATTTGGTCATGTTGACTAATGTTACCAAATGGGCATGAGTATTTGTCAGTGATAAGTGGGTTGAGGACCCAGCCTACTCTGACCTGTGCAGGGACCAGTGCTAATAGTGGAAGGGATGTATCTGACCCTATTGGCCAATGTGTGTACTCCATAAAGTCCAGCAACCCTGGGTCAATAACTACTGGCCAGCCAGCATAGCAGTGTTGAACAAAAGCTCAGTGTAAAACCAGTCAGCCTAACAAACACAAATTAAGAATTGCTACACTCGGTGTAGGTTCACTGACAAGAGAGAGAGCTTAGAAGTGGGTGACATGATGTTACAGAGACGGCTGGACGTCCTGTGTACCCAGAAACACGATGTAAGGGCATTGCAGCAAAGCCACTTGGCTTGGAATTCAGAGTCTACTACTCAGGAGGAGGACAGGCTAGAAATGGTGTGAGAATTATCATGTGAGAGAGAGGTTTCAGAAGTCAGTGAGGGATGTCATCAGAATTAGTGACAGACTCATGGCAATCAGACTCCAGCCTAATTATAGTGATAGATATTGTGTAAGTTAAAATGCTTTTCCCCAATATACTGTGTGTACAGTGAAAGGAAATGTGCAAGGCCAAACAACAGTTTTCAAAATAATATGCTTGCTTTGCAAGAACAGTTATGTTCAGCTTAGGTATTAATAACATATAGCTGTGGGCAATACTGTAAACGCATCCTGTTATAGAAAGCAAGGAAGTTGACTTTCTTGGCTTTCAGATGCAGAAATAAATAAATAAAATGCAGACAGGTCAAGTGATGCAAAGATGATGTGGAGAGACTTTTGTGAAGTCTTCAGATACAGCGAGAACCAAAAAAGAGCATGAAATAACCATGGACTTTTTCATGACACAGACAGAAACCAGAAGAACAAGTCACAAGGACATTAAAAATAACATTGGTTGAAAAGAGTATTTAAACTGGACAGTATGTTTCATTCAGGGGTGACGTTTTAAACTAAGTGTGCTTTAGTCTATTCATCTGTCTAGCTGTGTTATAATAGAATTGAAATAGCTCTGACAGAATTAACTGTTTGGCAAGAATTTGTTCTGAGACAAATAAAGAATAATAGATACAGCAGTAGGGAGTTTGTCTGGTCTACGTTTGGGCATTTTCTTCAGAGGCGAAATAAAGACCTCTGCTTGACATTTTCTTTAAAAAAGAAAGATATATTTTTACAGTGACGAGACAGGGCCAGTGGCTGTGACCATATATCTGTTACCAGCAGTTAATATTACAGAGAGATCCCTACTACTTACTACGTTAGTTCAACAGACTGACCGTTCCAGTGCTTTAACAGCGAAACAGTTCCAGTACTTCATTGGTGGACACAGAGCACCGCCGTGGAAGCTGTCCTGCGTCGGACCACCTGCAGTTTGTCTGTGGAGAAACTCTGTCCTTTTCCAGATTGACTTCAGCCTGATCACCTGCTTGTCTTCTGCCTAAATTACGGTACTTTCTTCACAGTTATAACATGGATGCAAGTACAGACAGTTAACTTTACAGTGCCCAAATATTCTATATATAAATTTACATGGTTTAAACCTTCTGTGTTAGACATGAAATGTAAATCTGAAATGTTTGATGTTCAGACATTAGATAACAGTTGTACTTGTAAATGTATAAATGCCTATAATACACACACAAAGTGTACATGTGGAAGTAACTTTCCTAACTTCTGTCTATCTTGTCACAGGAGTCTAGTATGTAAGCCATACCATAAGATATATCTTGTTCTGATAAACAATCTGTTTGATTCTAGAGTTGTTAGTTCTTCACATATACAGCAGTTAAATGTACCTTCTGCAATCACCTAAATCTCATACAGTACAAGTGTATGTAATTATTGTCAGTCATGTAATAGACTACATAAAAATGTTATTTATGGTAAATATTGCAAATGCACAAACACAAAAAGTTCTAACATAGTACACTGTGCTATTAATATTAAATTTCCCTAAAGACAGTAGTAAGGGACAGTAATGCCATTTAGAGAAACAGACTCAGCATAGCATTCAGACTTTACATAATGACATTTCTGGTTTAACGTAACAATCAGATAGAGCCCAACAGCATTTACTAAGGGCACAAACTACACGGGTTAATCTGACAAGACAGTTAAAAGAAGCCCAGCAAGGTTTACATTGGGCAGGGTTCAGCACAAATGACAGTTATTTCTCCTGCTGATATATATCAATAGTCTTGTTTATTACAGACTCTGCCTCAGTGGCAAGACAAAAAAAAAAATAATAATAATACTTTTGTTTCAATAAACAATGGTTGACATACACTGTGTGGACTATTTCAAATACTGCTTTATTTAATTTTTTTTGCATTTACACATGCCAGTTTGGGTCAGAAGGGGAAAGGGGAATCATCAACAGTGTTGGCAACCCCCTAAAACATGCTCCAGTATGAGAGTTATGAACCGTCATTCCCAAAATGATTACAGGGAAAGTTTAGTATTGTCAAAATCAAAGCACATAAAAAAATATATATACAGAAAAGGCTACAGTCAATGCTTTGGCAAATGGCAAAGCAAACCAAGCAGTTAAAACAGGTGAGTGTCTAGACTCACGTAACTGTTTTACCGACGGTCTAAATAGCATGACAGAAAAAAACAAAATAATGTTTTATTCAGGCAAGATGTTATGTTAAAGCAATTCCAACAGATAGCTAATGACATTCTGCAAAATGCATATGCAGCTTTAAAATCAATTTCTGCCTGACAGACAGATACAGACTCAGAGATTAAGCCAGAGTGCTAGGCAGTTTAAAAAAGTATGCAGTCTTGCAGATGCACATAGCAAATGTACACAAACAGCTTGTAGACTACATGGTGAAAGGAAGGGGATGGAATACATGGTCTGATGAAAAAGTACGCATTATAGCAGATGCACATAGGAAATATACACAAACAGCTTGCAGACTACGTTGTGAAAGGAAAGGGGTGTACTACATGGTCTGATAAAAAACAAACACGGGGAACATGAGCAGCTTCTGCTCCACCAGGGTTACAGACAGATATCCAACCAAGTTCAGAAAAACAGGTGATATGTTTTACTTGTAAGAAAATAGGTCAAGTTATAACAGTGCTTATTCAAACCCAAAAATAGGGAAAGAAATCAAGATAAAAAAAATACATTAAGGGACAATCAGTCACAGGAACAAACACAGAGGGATACATACAAAATAAAGTATACCCTATGAAATACCAGATCATGGCAGGCAATAGGCATTAAAGCAATACATTAACAAAATACAGGTTATCAGTTGGCAGCAAAATACAGGGATCTTTTAAAGCAATGGAAGACAATATTAGTATACAAAACTCAATGTTAATTAATTAAACAACGGGGGCAGTAAAATACAGAAAAATAGTTTACTGGTTTAATAAGCCAGGACAAATTCAAACACAGACAATAACCTACAGCCATACAGATTTAAAGTAAAGTTAATACAGATACAGTGTAAAGTTAAAGTTAATACAAATACAATAAATACATAAATGGTATATGCAAAATTAAACAATGCAATTAAATGTTAGGTATGTAAGTCCACATCTACGTCTGAAAATAGAGTAACATTTAAGGCAGTACCTATGACAAATCCTAAATGACAAAAAGGTCTATAGTAACGAGAGGGTCACCCCCCCCCCCCACATTAACAGTACAGTATGTCTCCAAAGGCAGCTTATGCATACAGCAAACAGGACCAATAATGGTAAAAAAGTGACTGTAATGTCATATTTTCAAAACAATGTATTACATAAAATATAACAGCAAACAGTCTTATAAATAAACTAGTAAAGCAAAAACAGTCAAACTGGTGTAACTGCCATCTGGGTAATAATACACAGCAATATATACAGGTAGTAAAGTACAGAGTCATTAAACTTAGACAAATAGCATTTTTCAACTAATAAAAATCCAAGCAAAAGCAGCACACCATGTTGGTTCATAAAAATCAGTGTAAGTTAATAATAGTCAAACAGTATCAGTACAGTAAGTCTTACAAAAGTTTAAATTTGTTTCTATAATAGCAATCTATAAACAAAACAAGGCAATCTATGCAAATAAAACAGTTGCAAAGAAAAAATGGGGAGAGATACTCAGATATAATAAGTCATGCGAACAGTGACATCATGATTGGATACCTGATTTCAATATATTTTGGACATGCAAAATTTGTTTGCAAAGGCATGTGACAAGTCAAATTGTTGGGTTTTTAGCCACATTCCTTACAGAGGGGAAAATGCCATTATATGCAGTCCTTATAGAGGTTACACATACACGTTTTATGTTTAAAAAAATCTTATAAAAGTAGAGTTGTAAAACAATCAGCCATAAAAAAAAACATTTACAGTTGATAAAAATAGGAAAAGGAATACTGTTTTCAAAATAACTATGGTCATGGGAAAAAGCTTGACTATAAAATAAAAACAGCATGGGAGTTAACACATAATACTTAGTTTAAGGAAGAAATAAAAGAGAAGAAATTCTGTTACGTAGAGTATGCAGTTCCAATAATGAAAATTACTCACGCATTACCAGAGGACATGGTAAAAAATCACCAGGAAAAAGGGGGAGGTTCATGATAAAAAATAGGGAAAGATTTTAAAACAGCTGGACATAGGAAATGGTGTTATTTCAGAAACTGAATTTTCACTGGTATAGTGCCACTAAGGCAATATGAAAAGTTAAGTCAGATATAACAGAGCAAATGTGTTATAAAACTGTCAAACAAGTAACTGTTGTTAACAATGAAGAAAAGCTATTAAGTACAGAGGATCACATTTTCCTGTAAATTGCTTTTTTTTTAAATATTCTTTTCCCAAAGCAATAATAAAATCATGCAGTGCAAAAGAAATATGCTTGTTTCTAATACAAGGTTTTGCCTTGTAAGGCAAGGGTTAACTTGACAAGATTTTAAAATGCTTGTGTGTAACTGCAAGACTGACAACTTGTTTAAGGAAGCATAAAAACAGTTAAAAATAGATAAGTAATAATGGCTATGTGTCTGTGGTGGGGTACTACAACTTCTGCATTAATTGCTCTTATCGTCATTATAAGATTTGTGTTAATAAAAGTATTAATCAAGTAACAGTTGTTGGTAATGTAACATTCTTTAAAGAGATAGCATTGAATGCAAGGGATTCGTATGTTACAACAGACCAAGGGATTCAAAGTACTAAAGATCATATTCTGTTGTAAATTGTCTTACAATTTTCATGGGTCTTAAATAAAAAAAGTGGGAATTGATAGATATTGTGTAAATTAAAATACTTTTCCCCAATATACTGTGTGTACAGTGAAAGGAAATGTGCAAGGCCAAACAACAGTTTTCAGAATAATATGCTTGCTTTGCAAGAACAGTTATGTTCAGCTTAGATATTAATAACATATAGTTGTGAGTAATACTGTAAACGCATCCTGTTATAGAAAACAAGGAAGTTGCCTTTCTTGGCTTTCAGATGCAGAAATAAATAAATAAAATGCAGACAGGTCAAGTGATGCAAAGATGATGTGGAGAGACTTTTGTGAAGTCTTCAGATACAGCGAGAACCAAAAAAGGGCATGAAATAACCATGGACTTTTTCATGACACAGACAGAAACCAGAACACGTCACAAGGATATTAAAAATAACATTGGTTAAAAAGAGTATATAAACTGTTAGACAGTATGTTTCATTCGGGGGTGACGTTTTAGACTGTGTGTGCTTTAGTCTATTCTTCTGTCTAGCTGTGTTATAATAGAATTGAAATAGCTCTGACAGAATTAACCTTTTGGCAAGAATTTGTTCTGAGACAAATAAAGTATAATAGATACAGTAGTACGGAGTTTGTCTGGTCTACTTTTGGACATTTTCTTCAGTGACATTTCTTCAGAGGCAAAATAAAGACCTCTGCTTGATATTTCTTCAGAAAAGAAAGAGATACATTTCTTCAATAGGACAGTATTCATAATCTCAGCCTGTACCCCACAGCACGGTTGTGACAATGAACAGAAAAGTACATTCAGATATCAGTTGCAGGACCTACTAGATTAAGCAGGACAACATGAATTAGTAGTGATAATGGATGACTTGAATGCACATATCGAAATAGACAGAACAGGATACAAGGACTGCCTGGGTCAACATGGGTGGAGTAACATGAATAAATGAGAGGCCTTTCTAAATTTCTGTCTGGCAAATGGTTTGTTAGCAGCCAACACATGGTTCAGAAAGAGACAGTCACAAGATCACATACAAGAGTGGCCAAGATGCAATTCAGGTAGACTTCCTCCTATTAAGGAAAGAACACTGGAGTAGAATCAGTGATTGCAAATTCATCCCCAGTGAGACATTCACCCCACAACATATGCCACTGGTTGCCATAATCATCTGCAAACACTGGTAAGAGAAGGCTGTAACGTCAACAGAGACCAGGCTGAAGACGTGGAAGATGACTGGAGAGAAACTACAATAGTTCAAGGAATTACTCAGGGATCTAGCATCCCAAGAAGAGGAGGAAATATGTGGAATTGAATGAATGGGCGTGGCTCAAAACATGTGTGAGGACTACAGAACAGATAATGTGGCCGAAATGGATATGGAAATAAGGTACATAAGGAAAGCTGGTGGTGGAATGCACAAGTCCAGGAAGTCATCAAAAGAAAGAAGGAGTGCAGGAAAAAGAGGGAGATACAAAATACAAACCAGGTTAGGAAGGAATATTGATTGGCTAACAAAGAGGCTAAGAAAGGGGTTGCAGTAGCAAAGAACAGGGGATCAGTGACATTCTACCACCTTCTGCAAAGTCACTCAGTAGGTGGCACATAGAAACGATAGTAAGGCCTTATTAAGGTTAATTCTGTTGGTTGCCAAAAATGATTACTAGAAAATAGAAATCAAAGTTTAAACTAACCGCATTTGACGTATTCATTAACCAATAGCCACCCAAACACCATTTGAATTGAAACAATAAAAAGTAAAACATGCTGAACCAGATTTTTAAAGGACCTTTAATCCACAGTTTGAGCGCTTTCATTCCTCTTAGTAGCAGAACTTCGTCAGAAACATGGCAGCCATTTTGTTATAAGGTTTATATAACATAAAGTTAAAAACATTACTGTGATGTTTTTGGTATGTATAATGCTTTTATAAGTTTGCAATTTTTTGTGTGTGCGGTTTACCTTTAAATGCTTAGAGTTTTGGTGCCTTTGAGCCTATTTAAACCTTGTAACAAAATAGCTGCTATGTTTCTGATTTAGTTCTGCTACTAAGAGGAGCAAAATTGCTCAACCTGTGGATTAAAGGTTCATTCAAACATCTGGTTCAGTGTTTTTTGCTTTTTATTGCATTTGAAGTATTCAGAATTGTGATAGAGATAAAAGGACTGGAAGATGGAGCTTTCGAAAAGAGAAGGAACAAATTACATAGAAATAAATGTAATTTGTGGGAACAATGCATGCAGAATAATATTTAGGAAGGGGTGTGAGGTATAGGGGATGGCAGGAAATAGAGCAATTGAAGTAATGCTGAACTGATGACAGCTATAAAGAAAACTAATGTGATTTATGATGTATGTGAATGAGGAGAATGTTAATGTGGTTTATTTTCTTTAGTATTAATGTATGTGTGCATGTGTCTTAAGTGATAATTTAAAAAAAAGTTCAGATGTAATGTCAATTTTTTTCCAGGTTATCATATAACAAATTTACTGACAAAGTTGCTACACACAGATAGTACAGATTCAAAAATACATGACAAAGTGGCTTGTGTAATTATGTGGGTAGGAAAAAAGATATTAGTTGAAAAAGGTCTGCAGCTGTTCCTTTATGTATGAAAGTGAACAATCTAAGTGGGCTTAATAGACTCAGAGTAATCTTTGAAAGTAACAGGTGTATGACTCATTTTTGCCTGTATTTGTCTTGCTGCAGGAGGTAGATAATGAGAAAGATCACGTGGTGTCATCAGTTGATGATGAGAGCAGTGGCAGCACATGGACTCCTTCCAGTAGAGAGAAGCTTCCCACTCCTTCAAGCAGCAAGAAAGTTCGACGACCCAAACATATTTTTCAGCACCTCAAACGTTTGCAAAAACAGCATTGCCCATTTCATCTTAAGAAAAAGTGTGTCAACGGATTCATAATGTTCTGTCGACTGAACCGGAAACAGTACATTTGGTAGGTGCTTCTTCAGTAGTAGAAATGGAAAGTAGCTTGATGTTTTATTCAATGTAAATGTTGTATTTTTGTCTTCAGCACTTCCATTAGGATTAGTGTGTGATGCTTTCCAATTCTGTATCTTGTACATCAATGGAGATTGCGCTGTCATTCTTCAATATGACAGCAGTCTAAAGGTTGCTATGGTGATTTTATAAATGCATTCATTAACATTAGAATATTTTTTTTGGTAATTGTTTTGTATGAAGGGGAACTGATTTCTATTAAATTAATGGGCGGCAATTGCTGTATTAGACTGATTAGCTTTACAATTGCATGCACATTTGACAGCATTATTTTGGTTAATGTCCATCTGTGAAAATCTTGGGAGCATGTAGTTAATATCTAGACTAGTTCTTTTAAGGATTTCCAAGATGGCTGCACACTGATCAACAGATTGATTGGAGCTTTCCTAGAGTGAAAATTACAACTGTGAGAACTAACCAGTTAAAGTTAGTCATTTGAGGAAAAATCAGTTCCTGGCAATTAAGGACATTGCCTTGATATCAGAAAATACAAAATTTAGAGAAAATAAGAGGAACTCAACCGGAAAAGGGGAAGAAAAAGTTCCAGTGGTGGAGAAACTTACAGCTGTTCAGCAAGAAGCACTTCAAGTTCCTGCTTTGGTACATGAGAGTTGTTTAAAATAAGTGAAATACTGAGGAGAATAATTAACATCAAATAACAAATGGCTGCAAGAAGTGTAAGAAGCTTTAACTAGCTATTCAGATGAGTTAATTCAGCTGCAAAAATCAGATTTTGAAGAAAAAAAAACACTGGCTGAGCATGTGGCTTCTCAAGAAGAGCGTAGAGTTAAAAGACAGCGCATGCAAAGAAAACTTGGGATCTTTTTTGTGCCAGAGAAACTGGAAGGAAGAAAATGTGCATTAATTTTTTGAAAGTAGAAATAAACAACTGGCCTGGTGTTCCACAGAAGTATTTATGAATTGAGGGGGCACACTGTGTGTATGCTCTAAACTTTGCCACGAGAAAGCAGCAAAGACCTATATTAGCAAGATGAGCTCATATCAACAGAAAGAGTTGCTCCTGACAAAACTGTGGCAGAAAGTGGGAAGTATTAAATACTGGGGACAGCGGAGGGCATAACTTTTATTGCTTACTGTATACCAAGTGTAAGAGAAGTGAGTTTATCCCAGCAATCAGTGAGCGTTGTGAAGCAGGTATGAGATTCAAGTTGTCTCCAGGTTTCTTCAAAATGTGATTTTTTTCCTGGAAAATCAAATACATTTTTCAATGAAAAATGGGCTAAGGAGGAAATAAAAAAGTTAATCCAGGAAAGAGTGAGCTAGCAATCAGAAGGAGGCTCTGCTTCTCATTCTTCCGAAAGTAGTAAAGCCCATAGAGATAGTTTGTCAGTGAAATCTTTTCCATTGATCCAAGTGGAAAAAGCTTGAGTGACTGAAAAAACATAGAAGCTGGCTAGAAGAGCCAGGAAGTACCATGGACTTGAACCAGAGGCTGGTGTGAGGAGATGGAGAGTATCAAGAAGAAAATCACCAGCATTGGGAAAATGATTAAATAAATGGGTGACTATAAAGCAACATTCATATTAAATATAGATATTGGCATATGAACTGTGGCTTTGCTAGACATGACTGAAGAAAGAGTTTAATTTTATTGACTGTGTTAAACCGGTGGGTGGACTGTAAAGCATATACCCCACTTTACGTCATTAATGTTTAAAAGGACACTGAATGAACTGAAGCAGTAAATGCAAGTGAAACAGGTTTTGTTCTTACTAATATTTGTATAAAAATTATTGATGTAAACTCCATGATGTATTATAAAGCTGTCTTGTAGAATTTGTGTATTTAGGGGTAATTTGAATGTGAGTTGGGGTGACTTAAATGTGACAGCTGTGTATGTTAAAGAAACTAAGCAAAAAAGTACTTTTATTAGTTGTACGGTATCCAGGGTTTACGCAGTAACAACATTAAAAAAGCTAGACAGAAACAAGATAAGGTTAATATAATGTGCTTTGGGGCTTTTAGCATGAGGGATGTAACAGTGTATGGGTCACAGTATATGAAGAACTAAGATGATAGTTTCCTATTTTTATATATGTAGATATCTAGAGTAATATCCATGGCATAAGCTAGAGGTAAGGTTTTATGTAAGCAGATAGTGTCAAAAAATAAGATAAAATTATGAAAGGCATGGAAATGCTAGTTTTGTCTTTTTTATTTGTAAAATCATTATTTTTTCTTTCCTGCATCTGCAAAGTCAGTCACTGTTTTTATTTTGAGATGAAAAGTATGCAGTTGCAAGCAATTAATCATGAGAGGTCTGAACACTGTCGGATTTGTGAGTGTACAAAGTACAGTAGAACTAACATTTCTGGTACACTGGGAGCCGTTCAGTGAGAAGCAGTGAAGTTTTAAACTGTGGTAACTAAACACATTATACAAATAGTTGCCTCCCAGCAGTGTTAGTACCTTAATGCATTCAATATAGCAATAGGAAATTTAGTATTGTTATTTAAAGATAACCAGTGCACCTTTTTTCTAATGGCTAAAAGAGGATGTTTACTACAAGCATACATGTTTTTTTCCACATCTGGGAGCAGGAGTTGTATTAAAAAAAAAAAAAAAACAGATAGCAATTAGTGTATATGGGAGTACAGGCTGTAGCATGCACTTTAGCATGTCTGACATTAGCTTTAGATTTGGTAATGCCAGTGGGTGAAACCATCGATTTGGAGCAGTTACTGACATCTGGAAAGGTAAACATTTTTTTGAAAATGTACATGATTTTGCATGCTTGCTCTAAGTTAAAGGGGGCTGAGGGCTCTGAAAAATCAAAACCTATTTACTTTTTATTTGAATGTTTTTCATTGAAGCAACATTTCTGAAAATATATCGGTTCAAATGAGGAGGAGCAGAAGCAGGAACATAATAGATCAGCCTGACAAACATTAAGGTCCTCATATAAATTAAAATTTGGAAATGTGCATTCAAAAGCACTGCCATATAGAATAGGTTATGTAGCTTTTTCCTCATAATACCTACTCTATCCATATTTTCATGGAATGTAAATGACCTTACAGGTGTAGAGAAAACAAATATTACTGAATTATATTAAGCGTTTTAGGGTGCAAATAGCAATGTTGCAGGAGACACATTTGGATAGGAAAGAACATGTACATTTGACAAAGAAAAGATTTTCAGGGTGGACATTCAGCAGACTATCAGAAACAAAGGAAAAGGGGAGCAACAATATCACTTGCTAGTGGGGCTGTCTTAGTGATTGATAAGGAAAAAAGGTAACTACATATCTGTTGTAATGGTCTATTGGCAGGGAAGGAGGATTATACTCGTGTACTTATAGCTACATAGAATTGGTATTATAGAGCTTAAGAAACTTTTGGGAGAAATAGTCAGCTTTCAGCAGGAAATGTTATTTATGAGTGGGGATTAGAACCCAATTTTCAATAGTGAAGATGTTTCAAGGAGACCAAGAATGGGAAATGTAACAGTTAGTAGATTTTTCCAGAAATGTATGAGCTTGTTTTGTATGGAAGCAGTAACTTCAGTAGTAAGAACTCAAACTGGATTTACATTTTATTCCTCAAGTATAATAACGGGGATAGACAGAATATAAAATTTTATTCCCACTAGGGTATGTGTTTAATTGAAAGCTTTGATATGTCTCCAATGACTGTTTCCAGTCATGCACCAATAAAAACTATGTTAAAGATGCAGGATAATTAAGTAAAAATGAAACATTTCCTCTTTCCCACTTACCTGGTAAAGGGAGAGGAATTTAAGGAAAAGGTATTAGAAATGATTTGAGAGTTATTAGGGAAGATAGAAATTTCTTCATAGGGCTAGCTACTGAGTGGGATAAAATGAAAATAGAGTTTAAAAACATGATAGGAATAAGAGAGAGAGAAAAATAGAATAGGAAGTATTTAGTGGGGTTGAGAAAGTACTGACGGATAATGGGAATCTCACAGAACAAGAAGAGAAGCAACTGAAAAGTGCTAAAGGGAAAATAAGGGAGTATTTTGATAGTATACTTGAGATTAGAAAGGTTGCTCTTAAGCAGCTGTTTTTTATAACTCCATTGCACAAAAACTTTTTGTGCAATGACTTAAGCAAAAGACATAGAAAGAGATGTTGCCAATTGTAGAGAGTCTGTAACATGAAAAATAAGCAGAGATCCATCATTAGAGATATAAGACAGAAATGTAGAAACCAAGAAAAGCCACAAATGAAAATATTTATGATGACTTAGTTATGCCGAGATTGATGAGGCTCAACAATTGCTTGCTAAGACAAAAAAAAATGAGTAATTTATAACCAG
This sequence comes from Protopterus annectens, assembly GCF_019279795.1. Lineage (NCBI taxonomy): Eukaryota > Metazoa > Chordata > Ceratodontiformes > Protopteridae > Protopterus > Protopterus annectens. Next base: position 95,977,366 of record NC_056725.1, on the reverse strand, counting down.
TCGATAGGGAAGTCTCCAGGAACAGATGGTGTTCTTGTGGAGGTTTGGAAATTGTGAGGAAAGAATATTGTAAAGAGCTAGTAGGTTTTGTTTAACAATATTTTAAAAGGGAATGTTACCGACATCTTGGAAGAAAGCTGTGGTGGCTGTATTACCCAAAGTGGGCAAAGATCCTTGAGACTCAGCTTCATATTCAAAGAAACAGTGCCCTCCAAAGCAGACAAGCAAGCAACCTGCACCCCCAAACACAAGCCAGAAAACACATAATTCACCTCAGCAGTGTGCCTCACAACAGCCCTTAAGGCAAAACACCATAGCTAACACGCTAGTAATAGGAGACTCTATAGTAAGGCACACGGATGTTCCACTCACCAGGCTGAACAAGGAGAATGTTACGGTCAGCTGCCTGTCGGGTGCTCGGATCCGCCACATAACACAGGCACTTAGGTCACTCCAGAACAAGTACAAGTATGACGCTGTCATTGTACATGTTGGTATGAATGATCTAAGACGTACCTCCCTGGACTACATGAAAAAAGACATTGAGGAGCTCTCTGATCATGTAGCCCAAGCTGGTATGACCCTGACCTTGAGTAGCATACTACCTTCACCTAGAATGATACCACAATACAAAGACAAAATTAATTTCAACAATTGGCTAAGCTTCTGGTGTCATTCTAAGGGGATCCAGTGTCTGTCTGCCTGGGATGACATGATAGACAAGCCTCGCTGTTTTGCACCTGTCACCCCTAGGTTTTCGAATACTGGCCAAGGCTCTTGCCGTCCCCATAGTGCCTGTTTTAGGTAAGGCTCAAAGGACAAACCAACCACCGCAACCAGCACAGGTAACCAAAAACTAAGGGTAATGCTACTCAACGCCAGAAGTCTCAACCTCAAAATGCGCACACTCGAGGCTCTCCTCAGCATGGAAAAAATCGATGTTTGTGCAGTGACGGAAACCTGGTTCAAGGCTCAAGAGAGCACCCCAGCACTGCCAGGTTACAATTCATATCATACCTTCCGGCCTCAGTTACCGGATCGCAGTACAAAGGGCGGAGGTGTATCCATATTCATCAAGGATACCCATATCTCCAGGTTAGTAGCGCAGCATGATGCCCCAGAGATCATTCATGCGCAACTATCAGCAGGCAAAACCACATTTCAAGTCGTAGCCGGTTATAGATCGCCCACTATGTCCCAAGATGCTCACTCTGCAGTCCTTGAGATATTGGAAAATATAAAGGTCCTACCCAACACCATAATCTTGGGTGATTTCAACTATCCTGGTATAGACTGGGCGAACTACCAATGTTCCAACTCCTATGCTCAGCAATTCATAGAATTTATAAATTCAAATGACCTTGAACAACTAATATGTTCCCCCACTAGAGGGGACAACATATTGGATTTAATCATCACAAATATGGGCGCCCATTGTACCACACCCGTTATCACCCACTCCTTGGTCAGATCCGACCACAAACTGATAACCCTGGACATCCTCACTCCTCCACCTCCCCCAATCAAAGAAACCATAGTCAAAAACCTTTCCAAAACAAACTTCAAACTACTTGCATCCGAAGTGGAAAGCTTCACTATTCCCTTGCAGAAGGATAATGATATCCAGGATGCGGAATCCTACACCAAGGCACTCAATATGCATCTTCAGGATTGCATGGACCGTGCTATCCCAAATAAAACCAAGACTCCTTCCTCAAGCAAGAAGAAACCAGTCTGGTGGACCCTAGCCATAAGCAAACTTTACAAAAAAAGGCCAAATCTCAAGTAGAAAAATCATCCCTGATCAGTATTAGTAAGACATTGAGGGCCCTCATCAAGTCAACTAAAGCTAATTTTGAAAAGAAAGTTGCCAAGGATAACCATAAGGCCTTCTATGGCTACGTCAAAAACCTAAATGGCAACGCTCAGGTCTGTTCTGAGCTAGTGCAAAATGGAACAAAATACACTGACCCTTCTGACATTGCCAACATCTTGGCTGACAGGTTCAGTGCAAATTCCCCACCCCCACTACCTACAGGGCCTATTACCATTCTAGGGGATTGTGTACATCCAATTATTACTGATACGTTGGTTAACAAGGCTCTATCTAAAGCTAAAAACACTGCCTCCATGGGACTAGATGGTGTCCCAGGCTGTGTCATATGCGAGTTCCAAAAGGAATTAACCCCGCATCTTAATACCCTGTTCAGTCTCAGCCTCTCCACAGGATATGTGCCCATAGAATGGCGCACGGCAATGGTGGTCCCACTACACAAGGGTGGGGCCACAACTGACCCTGGGAACTACCGACCAGTAAGCCTGACCAGTCTGATCTGTAAGGCTATGGAGCGAATCATTATAGAACTCATAAATGGAGAGATGGGAACCTCCAGTCGCTGGACCCCACACCGTTCGGCTTCGTCAAGGGCAGATCATGCCTCCTGAACCTGGTGGATTTCTTAGAGACAGTTACTCAGGCTATAGATAAGGGAAAGGAGGTACACACGGCTTACCTTGACCTTTCTAAAGCATTTGACACCATTCCCCATTCAGGTATTATTGATAAGCTCACCAGCCTGGGCATAAACCCTTATGTCACAAGATGGATCGCAAACTGGCTCTCAGACAGATCCCATAAAGCAAGAGTAGCGGTATCTATGTCCGAATCCAGACCAGTAACGAGTGGTGTGCCTCAGGGCTCTGTCCTGGGGCCCCTCCTGTTTGGCATATACTTCTCAGAAGTACAGGCAAGCACGGAAGGGCTGTGGCTGACTAAGTTTGCGGACGACTGCAAACTGGGTGCTATGATAGAGTCTCTGGCCGACATGGAGATCCTCCAGAAGGGCCTAAATGAGACTGATGCATGGTGTCAAAGCCATGGTCTCAAGCTAAATGCAAAAAAAATGCGTAGTAATCCCCTTTGGAAAAAACAGAGTACCCGCAAACTACAACATAGGAGGTAATTCCCTGAAATCTGAAGAAGAAATAAGGGATCTAGGGACCCAAGTAGATAGTCAGCTTTCCTTTGATAACCATGTTGCCAAAGTGGTTAGAAAATCCTTCTATGTGACCCATCTGATCACGAAAGGGTTCGCATCAAGATCTAAGGATGTAATGGTGCCCCTCTACTCTTCCCTCATCAGACCCATTATTGAGTACAATGCACCAATTGGAATGTACCTGGCTAGCCATCTCCAGCAGCTGGAGAGACCACAAAGGTACCTAACCAAGAGGATTACTGGCCTCAAACAGTTGCCCTATTCAGCACGATTGAAAAAGCCAAGACTGTTCTCTGTTGCATACCGCTTTCTCAGAGGCGATCTCTGTCTAACGTACAGTCATGTCCAACCCAGAATTGTTGAGCATGCTCCATCTTAGCAAAACCAAATCTACTCGGGCTACACGCTCTAGGGATATAAACCTCAACACAACAATGAATAGAACATGCTGGAGGGATAGATTCCCTTCGCAGAGACTTCTCTTACTATGGAACAGGGTCCCGATCTGCATAAGACAGAGCCCCTCACTATCACTCATCAAGAGGAACCTTGATGAGTGGATGGGTAACAGAAAGTTCACACCGGGGATCACACCAACAGCACTACTAGATAGGGGCCAAGGGTACTAGCTGCTAGTAGGTCTAGGGAACTACTAAAGGTGCGGTGAATACCGCACAACGTGGCTGGGCTAATATATGCCTTCGGGCAGATAGCCCAGTACCAACCTGTGAACCTATATAGACCCATTTCAGATTTAAGCCATGGTTATGAAGTGTTTGTTTACACCAGCTAAAAGAATGGCAAAGGTGTTGCCAAAATTGATAAATATGGATCAGTGTAGCTTTGTGGAGTGGAGTCAGTAATTTGAAACATTAACAGTACAATGATGATGAACAAGAGGTAAGTAGAGTGTAAAAAATGCCACTATTGTTGGTGGGTCTTGATGCAAAGACAGCATTCCATAGTGTCAAATGGGAGTTTGAGTAAGGCAATCTCAGCATTTGTGTTCCCTGATAAAATAGGCTTAAGAGGATTTGTTATGGGTGAGAGGCAAGAATTAATATGGGAGGGTTGCTGTCCAACAAGCTGTGTTTGAACAGTGGAACAAGACAGGAGTATCTTCTTTCTCTTTTGATATTTGCTTTATATTTAGAGCCAGCAAAGAAAATAAATATCTCAAATTCAAGGCTGTATCTGTTATAGTGAAAAAGAAAATTTAGCTTTATTTGGAAATTATATTATTTTGTTGTTGATTCATTCAGAATAGGATATCTCTGTGTTATAGAATAATTTGAGTCAGTTTTGGTCTTTTCAGGATATGAAATAAATGATAATAAAAATCCCACACTAGCGTAGCCCAACAGAAGAATAACTAATCTACCATACACTTGAAACACTTTATTAAATAAAAGGTTTGCACTTCCATTTCCAAAAACAAAAAAAAAGGCATGGAAACTTCCTCAGACAAACCAAACATCTCAGTCCTCCCTCTTAAATGTTTAAAAGATCACATGATCACCTGCCCTCATCCAACTTAAAGAGAGATGAAAAAAATGCATTACAACACAGCCCCCCCCCCCCCAACATAGTAAATCCAGCCGTCCAATATATATTTACAGCACAAGTAATAAAAACAATCCAGTTATCTAAAAAGTATATATATATATCTATGGGTTCCAAACACTAGATCGAATTTTCACTAATTCAAAATAGTGCATGGAATGCTCACTGCAGAGAAAGTGCACTTAATCAAAAGTGCACTTACGCGAAGTTCAGTACAACGAATGAGTGTTGTACTGAACTTCCGTGCAGTACTCACGGACCTTAGGGTTAGGGCACAGGTCATAGTAAGGGGATATCCCCTTACCATGACCCGTGCCCTAACCCTAAGGTCCGTGACGACTACAGCACAGTGAAGGACATAGCAGTGTCCTCCACTATGGTGCGAAAGTCACGAACCTTAAGGATAGGGCATGGGTTAGCTTTACTAAGTATCCCCTTACCCTAACCCGTGCCCTAACCCTAAGGTCCATGACTATCGCACCATAGTGGAAGACATAGCTTGTTTTTTATGTCCTCCACTGTGATGCGGTGTTTTCGGTGAAGTGCACTTACGCAAAAGTTCACTTTAGTTAAAGTGAACTTTCGCAGAAGTGAGACTTTCTATTACAAGTTCGAAGTAGTGAACTTTTGTTCTTGTAATAGGAATCCATATATATATATATATATATATATATATATATATATATATATATGTGTGTGTGTGTGTGTGTGTGTGTGTGTGTGTGTATACATAGACAAAAATAAACAGTAAAATATAAAAACACATCCGAGCAGTATGGACGAATAAAAGATGTGTGCATAAAAATTAGGCCCCAAAGCAATCACCTACCTTTCCAGTGCTTTTAGCCTCAATATTGAGCTGATAGAAAAGTGCTCATTTAGACCTGGCCAGTTACAAGCATTCATAACTGCCAGCAGAGCTCCTATCTTTCCAAAAATAATCACAAAGAACCTCCCTGAATATCCCTTGCTACCTTTTGGATAACAACAAACTTAAAGTCATGCAGTGGAAAATTCTGAACATGCAGACATTATCCACATGAACAACATATAATCCGCGCCCATGTGGATAAATTTACAATACTGACACTGTATGTTTGCTATCTTGATGACATTTTTATTGTTTGGAAGGACACTGAGGAGAAAGTGAAAGATTTTTTGGAATATATTAATGATATTACTACTTTTTTGATGTTTACCTATGACATTCATACACAAAGTGGCATTTTTGGATGTTTTATTGGAGACGGATCTTGTGAACAACTGCTACTTTTTCCAGGATTCATAGAAGATTACTAATTCCATTGACTTTTTACACTTTATCAGTACACATCCTTTCCATCAAAAGAGGGCGGTCATCAAAGGGTAAATGAGCAGTGAGAATGAATACCTTGGACTGCCATTTTTTAGAGGAGTGTAGACCTTTAAGGAACATGTTTTTGCGGGGGGGTTATCCAGGGGACTTGCTTGGTGATCTCATAAGGGAGGTACACCATAAGAGAGAACGTGGCCACTTTAAAACTGTACTACGTACACGAGGACAAATTGAGGTAGTACCCAAGCAGCCCTATACACAAAGCCCAATTCGTTATTTCACCTCTGCCTTTATTACAAGTTTTATAAGTGAACAGAATGTGTTGAAATGGATTTTGAGGAAGAATTGGTCGATCATATGTGAGGACGCCTTTGTTGGTGAGAGACTGGGAGATTCTCCGAGAATGGTTTTTAGAAGAGGTACAATGTTTAAGAACATTTTTGAAAGATAGTTTGAATCTAAGGTGATCACTAATCCATTTATGAATAAGTGTGGACAGTTTCAGTATTGTAAATTTATCCACATGGGCACGGATTGTATCATTTGGGGGAGGAAATATTATGTAGGGGGAAGATTTGATTGTTAGACCATGGGGGTGGTGTATGGTGCTCTGTGTCAATGTTGTTTGTGTTTCTATATTGGAAAAACTGAGTGTAAATTGAAAGAAAGGATCTATGAACATAATATGATATTAGAAAAGGTAAACAAACTAATGGACTGTTTAAGCATGTTCAGAATTTTCCAGGGCACAACTTTTAAGTTTATTGTTATCCAAAAGGTAGATAGGGGTACTTGGAAAGACAGGAGCTCTACTGGCAGTTATTTATGAATGTTTATAACTGGCCAGGTCTAAATAAGCACTGTACTATCAGCTCAATATTGAGGATAAAAGCACTGGGAAGGCAGGTGATTGTTTTGGGGCCTAATTTTTTATTCATCTAAATCGTATTTGTTTTATTGTTTATACATATATATATATATATATATATATATATATATATATATATATATATATATATATATATATATATATAGTTTACCACTGTATAACCGACTGACGGATGGTCATGCTCTGATAACCGAAAGGAGAGCGGCAAATACGCACATTGCCAAACGCAACTGTATCGAATCGCAAACCCGCTCCCCCTTTGTGACCCATGTTAGCACTTGTTTTGGATGTAGAACAGTCAAAATGTCGCATTTGGTGGTTTTGCGACATTCCAACCATTTGACATGCAAAAATTCGGTTACCGGAATCGATTATTGTTGGGTTCGACTGCCGTGTGTTCGGTTATGTGGTGGTAAACCTATATATATATATATATATATATATATATATATATATAGATATATATTATTTATTTATATACTTTTTTAGATAAATGGATTATTTTTATTACTTGTGCTGTAAATATATTTTGTATGGTTGGACTTACAATGTTGGGGGGGTTGTGTTGTAATGCCCCCCCCCCGTCTCTTTAAGTTGGATGAGGGCAGGTGATCATGTGATCTTTTAAACCTTTAAGAGGGAGATTTAAGGTGTTTGGTTTGTCTGTGGAAGTTTCCATGCCTTTTTTTTTGGAAACAAAAATGCTAACCTTTTTATTTAATAAAGTGTTTCATGTGTATGGTAGATTATTCTTAGGTCCAGCTACGCTAGTGTGTGACTTTTAGTCGTTTCTGTTTTCCTGTTTGTTAGTTTATAAATGATAAAACAAAGACAGTAGCAATAATCGTTGTACCTACACATGAACTGGTTCAGCAATAACCATATTTATGGGGACATGATAAGATGACATATTTAGTTATTTGGGTCAAAAAGGATTCTGTTACAGCGGCTATGGATATGTGGGAAGAAACTAAACAAAAGATAATACAATAATTGAGAAGCTTAAAGCTCTGTATTGTGCATCAAGATAGTAAGATACAAGTATCAAAATGTTTCTAGTCTCTCTAGTTTTATATATAGATCAGGCATATTTTTATCAATCAAAGGAGCAACTCTAGACCATAATTTTTATAAAGTTGAAGGATTTTATTTGGGAGAGGAAAAAGGCAAGAGTTAAATGGGATAATGTGATTCTCCACATATAACAAGGTGGCTTAGGATTACTTGATACGAAGGGATATTTTAGGGTATATAGTTAAAGGCTCATATATAAAATACATGCAGAAGGTTTTAAGTCAAAGTGGATTTAGATGGTGATGAAGTGGGGGAGTTAGAGAAGTAAGGAGAGAGTAAGCTTTTGGATGCAGGTTTCTAAGGAGAATAACAATATACTGAATGTTACATTCGCAAAGTAGTAGAAAGTATTCTGAGAACTAAGCCAACATGGGAATGGAGAAAGGGGATTTTTACCAATAGGGATAAGTGCAACTAAGGGTATAGAATGCTGGCAAGAAATTGCTGGAACTTACTGCAGAAAATTGGCAAAGGAACCAAGGTTTGGGGAGTAAATGACTAGAGATTGAAATGTAAACGAGGGAGATGAGGCTAAGCAGAAGTTTGGACTACAGGTTAAAGACTGCCTTCCCCACCAGGGATTGATAAAATAGTATAGGCAAAGGGGAAGGACAGGGGGTTATTAAATGAAAGTGTTAGGGTTTTTATTGGAATCTAGAACAGAAACTGCTGTTAAAAAGGGATAATTAATAGAACATGCTAAATATTTCATAACTATAAGAATCAGTCACAGCAGGTTAGAATAGACTGGGAAGTAAGAGTGGAAAGGCAGTATCATCATCTTCTTTCGGCTGTTCCCGTTAGGGGTCACCACAGCGGATCATTTGATCTGAAGTAGGAATGTTCATTTGTCTGCAACCTATGGGTTACGGATCCGTTATCGGATCCGAGCCGGCAACTTGTTTCAAGCTAATGGATCCGAGCTCCTAGCCCCTCCCTTCACCCATAATCCCCTGCCAACCCCTCCATGACCCCAGATCTAGTTTGCCGTGCTTGTGATGGCAGGATCCTTTTTGAGCTCCAGATAAGTGACAAGAAAAACTTAACTTTTTCTTCAGAAAAATAATTTTTTGTTTAAATTAACTGTTTTTAAGTGTGTCTGAGTTAGGTTCCCTATTTTTTTTTTGTTTATTTAATACCCTCCCTTCGCTGGTCACTAGTGTGTGAGTGTTTGTGGTGTGCTTTTGGGGCCTGTGTGTGTGTGTAGTTGTTTTTCTTTTCTTTGACAAAAAAAAAAAAAAAGGGAATGGCTGAGGCCCCAAAAGCCATATTTTCGAAATGTACCGAGTGTGGCCATAAGCTCTCCCCGGCTGATGGCCACACTGTGGATCGTGCCTTGGGGTTGAACACCTCACCTCGGGCTGTACTATCTGTGCAGCATTCAACCCCAGGGCACTGAAAGAGCGGAGGTCGAAGCTGGTCCTGGCGGGACTTCTACCCCCGGATTCGGCTTTGGCCTCCGCTTCCTCTACCACTCCTGTGGCTCCATCACAGCCTGTGATGGTTGCCACTCCTGCCCCCCTGCCTCCGACTGGGACTCAAACTCCCGCCAAAGTGTCGGAGGACAGGGAGGCCAGGAGGGAGAAACGGAGGGAGAAGCACCAAAAGTGGCGGGCCGAGACCTCCGTTTCGGCCCCGCCAGCTAAGCGGGCTTCTCCCTCCATTGCTTCTAGGTCTCCTCCTCCTCGGCTCCGATCCCCTTCTTTCTCCCTGGGGCAAGAGGAGGAGGAAACCCGATCTCCGTCGAGGTCATCGAGGCTGCACTCCAGGCCTGCCTCGGTGGCCTCTTCGAGATCCACATTTAGTTTATCTGATGCAGACTTGGACCGGATGATGCGAAGGTTCATCCAGGCCCAGCTGCAGATGGGAGTGCTCTTGCCTCCCCCCCCTCAGGGGGGGAGCTCGACACCTTTTTTCCACCCAATTGCTCCTTCTCCGACCCGCTACCCGGGTTCGGAGCGCTCGGAGCCGAGCAGCCTTGGAGCCGGGGGTGGGTCGGCGCCGACAGTACTGTATACTTCGGATCCGACCCTACCCTCGAGTCTGTCGGATCCGACCTCTCGGAGCCGTGGTCCGAGCTTCGGATCCGGGGGATTCAGTGTGCCTTCGGCTCTGTCCAGGTCGGAGCACACTGGTCCCTCGGATCCGACGGTCTCGGCGCCGGCTCCGATCCCTTCATCGGATCCGAGTGGGAGCCGACTTTCGGATCCATTGGAGAGTGGCTCTCCCTCGGCATTTGATGTTGTGGAGAGGGCTCTGTTGAGAGCATCCGGACCCCCGGCCCTTGCATCGACTCCTCCCTGCACTCCCTCTCTGCTGGGCCAGGCTTCCATCACCCGGCCAAAGGGACAGCCTGCTTCGATGTCACAGATTGTTCCATTGGAACAAGATGTCGCTGGCGAGGGCTCCTCGGACAGTCCCCCCGAGGAAGCTCCCCGCAAGCATAAGTGCAAAGGAGGCACGTGGACTCCCTGAGTCCTTAACCGAGACACGGACTTGGAGGAAGGGAAGGCTCCCAAGATCACCCCCTGAGGATGTCTCCTTTGGAGACATCATGGAGATGCTAAGAATCAGAGGTGGGTGGTCTGCCCCCAAGTCTTCATCTGACGAGTCCGTGTTTCTGGAGGCATTCGAGGCAGGCCCGTCTACCTCCTGGGTGTCCCCTCCAGCCGATCCCCTGGTGGACCTTATTACCACCAGGGCATGGAAGGATCCGGACACCGTGGAGCCAATACCCAAACGGCCGGATAGGATTCTTAGCCCCCCCCTCTGACCGGTCTCATTGGAGTAAGGGCCCCCCTGTAGATGCCATGTTGACGGCGGCAGCCACAAAGAGGGAATTAGCTCAGGAGAGTCCCTCAGTCCATCCACCGAGCAAAGAGTCTCGTTTGATGGATCGCTTAGGGAAGCGAGTCTTTAGTTCAGCGACCTTCTCTGTAAGGTCTCTGAACTATATGGCACATGTCATCAGGATGCAGCGGGATCTTATCAAAGAATACGCTGCATCCCCCCCTGAGTCCATGTCGGAGGAGGATAAACATTTATACTCCACCCGAATGGCCACTCTAAGATCTATTTCTAACACCTCTATGCGGCTATTGTCCCACGCCACAGAGGGAGCCGCTAGGGCCAGCGGAGCAGGCCTAGTTATGAGACGTCAGGCCTGGCTCCGTCATTGTGACTTTACGGAGCCCTTTAAAGCGTCCTTCGTGAACGCCCCCTTTGCCGGTTCTGCCGTTTTTGGCAAAACAGTTCGCGAAACGCTTGTCCAGAGCGAGAAGGACGGGAAGACGTTGTCTGCCGTCGGAGTCCGCTTCTCTACTCCCCAGCGGTCCTTTTCAAGGAACCAAAAGGGTCAGAAGAAGATGTGGTTCAGAAAATCACAACAATCCCAACCAGCTCCGGACAACCAGTCCTACCGTGGCAGAGGTGGACAGGGAGGATGTCGCCCTAGGGGCAGAGGGGCTCCGAGAAATTTTGAGTCCAGAGAACCTTTCTCTGAACGGCCTGCACAGCAACCCTGAGGGGTTGCCCGACTGCTCCACTCTGGAGGCAGTCGGGGGGGCGTTTTTCGAAGCATCTAGCGGCATGGGAGTCCATCACAACAGACCGCTGGGTGCTTCGCATCATATCCAGAGGGTACAAGATACCAATTCTCCATGTCCCCCAATCCAAGAACCTCCCGGATGTACCACCCGATCACAGGGAGGCCGCAGCCGCAGAAATACAGCAGCTGCTAAGAAAAAGAGCCATCCAGCCCGTCCCCCAAGACCAGCTCGGATTAGGGTTCTACTCCAGGTTCTTTTTGGTGCCAAAAAAGACGGGGGATCTGCTTCCCATCCTAGACCTTTCCCGCTTGAACCTGACAGTAACCAAGGAAAAATTCCGAATGGTCACTCTTCAATCTATCCTCCCCCTTCTGAGGGAGAACGATTGGATGTGCTCTATAGACCTCAAGGATGCGTATTACCACATCTTAATGGACAAACGATCCAGGAGGTTCCTTCGCTTCCGGCTGGGAGCCAGTCACTACCAGTTCAGGGTCCTTCCCTTTGGCCTCACCACAGCCCCCCGGGTGTTCACCAAAGTGTTAGCAGTGATTGCGGCCCACCTGAGACTCCAGGGAATTCAGGTCTTCCCGTACCTGGACGACTGGCTCCTGACCGCACCAACAAGGCATCTACTTTGTACAGCCAGAGACTTCTTTCTCCATCTAGCCCCACAACTAGGCATTACTATCAATGTCGGCAAATCCCTACTTGCTCCAACACAGATCATAGAATTTATAGGTGCCAGAATAAACAGCAGAGATTTGCGAGCCTTCCTAACTACGGAGAGAATCAGAAATCTTCAACTCCATGTGCGGGCTATCCTTCTTTCAGAGGCTTCACCAGCAGAATTGATCCTGAGGGCACTAGGCTCTATGGCAGCAGCGATTACACTCCTTCCATGCGCCCGCTTGAACATGTGAGTCCTACAGTGGACTCTGTTAGTGCAATGGTCCTTCCTATCACTCCCTCTCCACCATCCCATTGCTATCAGCAAGGCTTGCAGAAGGGCGTTACTATGGTGGCTCCAAGCATCAAACTTCCATACGGGCCGACCCTTCTGCACCTCTCCCCCCATCACCACGGTGACCACGGACGCTTCCCGCCTCGGGTGGGGGGGGCATTACTCAGGCAGGACAGTCCAAGGCACGTGGAACGATACAGAGACCTCCCTGCATATCAACGTTCTGGAGATGAGAGTGGTGCTGTTAGCGTTGCAAGCACTTCAGAGCTTCCTTCCCGTAGGAATGATTGCAATTCACTCAGACAACATGTCAGTGGTCTGGTATATCAACAAACAGGGGGGAACCAGATCTTATCCTCTTTGCCGCGAAGCCATGAGAGTGTGGGAATGGGCGATCTCCACCAACCGCTTTCTGATTGCAACGCACATTCCGGGGAGGACCAACATCCTAGTGGACAAGCTCAGCTGCACCCTTCTTACCCCCTACAAGTGGTCTCTCAATCCTCTAGTAGCGAAGCAGATATTCGCAACATGGGGGCAACCCTGCTGCGATCTTTTTGCATCTCCATCAAACGCCAAATGCGACAATTTCTTCGCTCTAATCCCCCCACCAGGGGAATCTCCAAGAGACACTCTGGTGCATGCTTGGCCACCCGGTCTACTCTATGCCTATCCTCCTCTTCCAATGATGTTACAACTGTTACAGAAAGCCTCGCGATTGGGGAGCAAAATGATTCTCATTGCCCCATTCTGGCCTCGACAAATTTGGTTCCCTTACCTGTGGTCTCACCTTGTGAATCACCCTTGGATTCTAGATACCATCCCGGATCTCATCTCCCATCCATTGGACTTACCAACTCCAAACCTGGACAATCTGAAACTGACAGCTTGGTTGCTCCAGTTCCACTCCTAGTTAGGACTCCCGGTATCTCTTCACAAGTCAAAGCCATCCTCGTGGCAGCACATAAACCCTCCACCAGGAAGGTATATCACAGCAAATGGAAACGTTTTTCCATCTGGGCGGAGCGCCGGGAGCTAGATCCCTTTACGGCCCCTCTCACATCCATTTTAGATTTCCTAACTGTACTCTTTCAAGAAGGTGCTAGTTGTTCAACTGTCAAAGTTCAATTGGCAGCCATTTCTCATTATCATGTGGGACATGATACAGGACCCTTGATGTCAGCCAAATTGTGTAAAACCTTTCTCAAGGGTACCTTTTTACTTAGACCTCCTGTAAAAGAAGCCGTACCCCCATGGGATCTTACTTTAGTTCTTCAAGCCTTGACTGCTCCACCCTTTGAACCCGCTGCTACAGTGGACCTCAAATTCTTGTCATGGAAAACGGCATTCCTTGTAGCCATTACTTCTGCGAAAAGAGTGTCAGAACTTCAGGCTCTTTCCGTAAAACCTCCGTATCTGATCTTTCATCCTGATAGAGTGTACCTCAGGATCAATCCCTCCTTTCTTCCCAAGATAGCATCAGAAACCAACATAAACCAATCCATCAATTTACCGGTTTTCTTCCCTAAATATCAAAATAAGGGTGAATACAAGCTGCACTCATTAGATGTTCATAGGCAGCTTCGTTTTTATACCCATAGGACGGCTGGCCATAGACAATCCGACCAGCTGTTCGTTTCCTTTGCCAAATTTAATTTGGGGAAAGCTATCTCTAAAGTATCATTATCTCGTTGGATTTCCCAATGTATCCTGCTAGCTTATCAAGCCTCGGGTAGGCCCGCACCAGAAGGAGTTCGTGCTCATTCCACTCGCTCTATTTCTACTTCTGCGGCTTTCAAGTCTAGAGTTCCCTTGGATGATATTTGTTCTGCAGCCACTTGGGCTTCATCTCATACCTTTATCAACCACTACAAGCTAGACCTGCTTTCTAGAGGGAGAGCATCCTTTGGCTCTGCGGTGCTTCGTAATATCCTTCCATGATGTCCACCCAGGGTGCAGGTAGCTGGGGACTCTGTCCCACAGGTTGCAGACAAATGAACATTCCTACTTCAGATTTAGAAGTTATGTACTCACCATAACGTTCCATCTGAGTAGGTAGTTCATTTGTTTGCAACCATCCCCCCCTCCTTCCCCCTGACCCTCTTGGATCTATTAGTATTTTTTTAGATATCCTTTGTCGGATATATATGGAGAGGCAAACTCGATCTGAGGTCATGGAGGGGTTGGCAGGGGATTATGGGTGAAGGGAGGGGCTAGGAGCTCGGATCCATTAGCTTGAAACAAGTTGCTGGCTCGGATCCGATATCGGATCCGTAACCCACAGGTTGCAGACAAATGAACTACCTACTCAGATGGAACGTTATGGTGAGTACATAACTTCTAATTTCCATTTTTTCCTGTCCTCTGCATCTTGCTCTTGCACACCAACTGCCTGCATGTCCTCTCTCACCACATCCATAAACCTTATCTTAGGCCTTCCTCTTTTCCTCTTACCTGGCAGCTCCATCCTTAGCATCCTTTTCCCGATATACCCAGCATCCCTCCTCAGCACATGTCCAAACCAACGCAATCTTGCCTCTCTTGCTTTGTCTCCATACTGTCCAACCTGAGCTGACCCTCTAATATACTGATTCCTAATCCTGTCCATCCTAGTCACACCCAGTGCAAATCTTAACATCTTTAACTCTGCCACATCCAGCTCTGACTCCTGCCTTTTCGTCAGTGCTACCATCTCCAACCCATATAACATAGCTGGTCTCACTACCCTCTTGTAGACCTTCCCTTTCACTCTTATTGGTACCCGTCTGTCACAAATCACTCCTGACACTCTTCTCCACCCATTCCACCCTGCCTGTACTCTCTTCTTCACCTCTCTTCCACACTCACCATTACTCTGAACTGTTGATCCCAAGTATTTAAACTCATCCACCTTTACCATCTCTACTCCCTGCATCCTCACAATTCCTGTACCCTCCCTCTCATTTACACACGTATATTCTGTTTTAGCCCTGCTGACCTTCATTCCTCTCCTCTCTAAAGCATATCTCCACCTCTCCAGGGTCTCCTCAACCTGGTCCCTACTCTCACTACATATCACAATGTCATCTGCAAACATCATAGTCCACGGGGCCTCCTGTCTAATCTCATCTGTCAACCTGTCCATCACCACTGCAAATAAGAAAGGGCTCAGAGCTGATCCTTGATGTAATCCCACCTCCACCTTAAACGTATCTGTCACTCCCACCGCAGTCCTCACCAATGTCACACTACCCTTGTACATATCCTGTACCACTCTTACATACTTCTCTGCCACTCCCGACTTCCTCATACAATACCACAACTCCTCTCTAGGCACCCTGTCATATGCTTTCTCTAAGTCCACAAAGACACAATGCAACTCCTTCTGACCTTCTCTGTATTTCTCCAACAACACTCTCAGAGCAAATATTGCATCTGTAGTGCTCTTTCCTGGCATGAAACCATACTGCTGATCACTAATCATCACCTCCCTTCTTAACCTAGCTTCCACTCTCTTTCCCATAACTTCAAGCTGTGACTGATCAATTTAATCCCTCTGTAGTTACCGCAGCTCTGCACTTCACCCTTATTCTTAAAGCTAGGTACCAAAACACTTTTTCTCCACTCCTCAGGCATCCTCTGACTTTCATTTCATTAAACAATCTGGTTAAAAACTCCACTGCCATTTCTCCTAAGCACCTCCATGCTTCCACTGGTATGTCATCTGGGCCAACAGCCTTTCCATTCTTCATCCTCTTCATAGCTGTCCTTACTTCCTCCTTGCTAATCTGCTTCACTTCCTGATTCACTATCCCCACATCATCCAACTTTCTCTCTCTCTCATTCTCTTCATTCATCAGCCCTTCAAAGTACTCTTTCCATCTACTCAACACACTCTCCTCACTTGTGAGTACGTTTCCCTCACTGTCCTTTATCACCCTTACCTGCTGCACATCTTTCCCAGCTCTGTCCCTTTGTCTAGCCAATCGGTACAGGTCCTTTTCTCCCTCTTTAGTGTCCAATCTCTCATACAACTCTGTATATGCCTTATCCTTAGCCTTCGCCACCTCTCTCTTTGCCATGCACCTCATCTCCTTATACTCATGTTTACTTTCTTCATCTCTTTGACAATCCCACTTCTTCTTCGCCAGCCTCTTCCTCTTCCTCTGTATACTCTCCTGTACTTCCTGGAAAGGCAGTATACAAAGTAACAATGGGTGGCATTTGTACAACTCACAAGTATACCATAAAGACTAGATGTTTAGGATTTTTGCTTATAAGTGTTTACATAAATATTTTTATACCCCAAGCAGACTTCCAACTTTTTTCTCAAGTTAATATCTTGTACTTATAATCAGAAAAAGTGAGATCATTGATAATGATTTTGGGGAATTTGATGAATTGGCATATTTTAAAAATTCTCTATAGAATACTTTGTCAGGAATGCTTGGGGAGAAGATGCCTATAATTAAGGAAGTTATTCTTTTCAGCTGGGATGTAAGATCTGAATTGCCCAGACATAGTAGTACAGCCTTTCTAAGTTTAATGCTATTGGCTGCAAAAAGAAAAAAAAAGCAGTTGAGATAGTAGAAATCAGAATATTAAGCAACTGTTACTAAAGAACTGAATATTGATAAGGAGATAAAGGAACTGGAAGGGATATCTTTAGAACATATAAGGGACAAGTTGTATAGAAATAAGTGGAATCTGAGGGAACAGTGCATGCAGAATAGTGTTCAGGAGACATGGTAGTTAAGAGAAGGCTGGAATGGAACAGTTTATATACTGTTAGATTGAATGAAAATTGTTAAAATGTATACTGCATTAAAATAAAGGAAATTTAATATGGTTTGTTTTCTGTTACTATATGTTTACCTATGTCAGTTTTTTAAAAAAAATATCATGTTTAATAACAATATTTAAAAAATGACTGGCTCTTATGAGGCCATAGGAACATTTTTATGAAAGTGAAGTACCGTTTTGCTGAAACATGTCATACCAAAGAATAATATTGCTCATTTTCTCAAAAATTAAGTGTTTCATTGTGAAATAACATAGGTAATGGATTGTTAGATTCCCACCATCTGGGCTTTCCTGGTTGTTGTTCTGCTGTTTATTTGGTTTATTGTTTTGTTAGTTGTACAAGTGCATGTTTTACATGCTTTTGTGACTTTCGGTCAAAGTGATTATTCATTGTTGTCATGCAGTCATTTCTAGTAGTTTTTAGTTTTTCTTTGGCGGTGTTTAAGTGACTTGAATCGCAAAATGTAATATTGGGATTGATTTCATGAAAGTAGTCCCATTTTATTGCTTTTGCCTCAGTATCTGCTAACCTTCAAGTCTGCCGTCAGTTATAGACTTGGAGACTACTCTCAGGTTGGGGCATCATCCAGACCATTATGAGGGTGCTTTCTGTTCTCACTTGCCAGCATCCCAGTTGAGAGAGCATCTTCTTACCTTGGCCTAACAACATTTCTTGTTAACTGATTGAACTTGAAACTTTGCCTAGATACTATCCATAGTCCTGTAATTTCATCAAGACTTTGGCCTGCCCGTCTTCTCACCAGATAGACAGATGAACATAAAGCTTCTGCAAAGACAGATACGTAGTGTTCAGTCATGAGCATTCTCATTCCTTGTTTTTATCTTGCTTCTCTGAGGCTCCCAAGAAGAAACTGTGTAAGAGGAAGCCTGTAGACTTCCCAAAACTGTCCTCCACCCCAGCTACCAAGAACAGTGATGGGGAGTATTTACCGGTGCCCCTTCCTGAAGACCCAATTTTAAGGAGATCCTTGAATTAATGATTCAGAGGGAGGCTTAACCAACCTATTTTTTTTCCCATAAGAGGAAATGTTGTAGTAGTCTTATTACTGTGCCTTGTAATTTTCTTTTGTGTTTGCCACAGACAAGATGGTTGTAGTTGTCATGCAGAGGACTGTTGCGAACCAAAAATAATATCATCTTTGCCAAGGAGGACAGATAAAATCTTCAGTTTATTTCTGAAGAAGACAGAAAACTTCAGACCAGTCTTGGACCTCAGCAGTTTCAGTCTGTTCTTTCAGAAGATAAAGTTTCAAGAAGATCACAGTGCAATCCATCCTTCCATATCAATTGGAGAAGTGCTTCATATGCTATTTGGATCTCCAGAATACTTTTCTGTACATCATAATAGCCAAAGAATCCTGTAGGCTTTTGCACTTCTTTATTTGCATGACTGTCTCGTAGTTACCTCCAATTGGGAGTCAGTGATTCAAGTGAGGGAGTCATTTCTTCATCTCTTCTAGTGTTTAAGAATGTTGGTGAACACAGCAAAGTCCCAGAAGGAGCCATTGCAAGTACAAGTAATCCTTGTTGGATACCACTTAAACATACTGTATTGTGCCGCCAGTCTTCCACACAGCAAGGTAGTGACCCTTTAATCAGAAGTGAACATCCTCTTTTCTTTCAGAACAATGACAAAAGCTTTGGGCCGCAATGTTTTGGGTACAGTGACAACTGTAATATTCATTGTTTCTATTGCAAAGTACTGTAAGACGGTCTTGAAGTGGGTACTGAGGGTTTACTGGTTTCCACATGCTATCAACATATCTGTCTTGCTGGCTCAGCCAACCCATTTTGACTCTGGGCAACTCATTTTACATCCTAGTCCCAGTGTGATGGTCATTACTGATGTATCTACCTGTTGGGGCATTTTGGTCGGGCAGACAGTCCAAGGGACTTTGTTACAGTGAGACCAGTCTACACGTCAATGTCTAGGAGCTATGTGCAGTCCTCTACACCCGACAGGCATTTCAAGACTCTCTTCCTCAAGGTGCAGTTGTCATCCATTTGGACACAATATGTCAGTTATTTTTATAAATCAACAAGCAAGGAAGACATGTTCATGTCCCCTGTGTGGAGAGGCCATGAGGCTATGGAAATTAGCTGTCATGTCCCTCACCCTCCTGAAATGAATATACATACCCGTTCAAGTATTTTCTGTGATGGACAGGCTCAGACTTTCTCTGCTGCTCCTACTTGAGAATTTTGTAAGTTGTAAGTGGAAAAGTCAGTCTTCTGGCTTTGTGGCATGCTTTGCTGTCACCTGTTTGCTTTCCAGTCAGTTACAAGTGTAGCAGCTATTTTTTCCCTCATCCCTTCTCAGGGTCAGGTATCCAGGGTGGCTGTAGCCCAAGAATGGCCACTGTGTCTGCTTTACACTTTTCTTCCATTTCCCATTCTTCCATGAGTCTTGAAGAAAGATGTTTAGAACAAGGCCAAGGTAATCCTCATAGCCCTGTTTTGGCATTCACAAGTTTGGTTCATTCTGCTGTGACTTTTCTTAGAGAAGTCGCTCCACTTGAGACCACTCAAGGGTCTTTTGTCACACATCTCCAGCAAATCTCAGCTAGACTTTCTCTCCCTTCATACAACTTCATCATTTCTCTTGTTCCATTGATGTTCAGGGAGCTTGCGTACCCTCCAATGGTGTCCATATCCTGACTTCTGCTATAGTAATGTACAGAAGTAAATGGATGAGGTTTTCTTTGTGAGTAAATTCTTAGGGTCTGGATCTCTCTTATGGTCCAGTTCTGGCTGTCATGGAATATTTATCTCAAACTTTTGACAATGGACTGAGTCTCTTTATGTTAAAGTTAATCTGGCAGCAATGTTGAATTTTCACTGAAAATTTAATCATATGACAAAAACATCACTGAAGTTCTTTAAAGCATTTTTGAGAGGTATTTTCCTGCTGAGATTCCCTTTAAAAGAACCTGTTCCTCCATGCAGTCTGAATTTTATACTGAACGAATTAACTTTACCACCTTTTAAACCAGGGTTTAGAGCAAAGTTTACATTTTTGACATGGAAGGTGATGTACTTTATCTAGAGAAATTTCAGAGTTAAAGGCCTTATCTTTTAAATCTCCTTACCTTATTTTCCAGAAAGACAGTGTGTCACTGCAGGCTAACCCCTTTCTACCCCTTTCTTAT
Organism: Protopterus annectens; assembly: GCF_019279795.1. Lineage (NCBI taxonomy): Eukaryota > Metazoa > Chordata > Ceratodontiformes > Protopteridae > Protopterus > Protopterus annectens. The sequence continues at coordinate 95,957,062 of NC_056725.1, read as the reverse complement.
GCCCAGAGTTTAAGGCCAGTTCAAATTTTGAGTGAAAATTCAATGGTTCAAGGCCTTTGAAAGCACTGCATCAGTGCAGGGTTTCAGTGGATTTCAGTGCCTGTCACATGTTCAAGCCTACCTACCACATTAGATAAGGCACTAAAAGTGTTGGTGTCTCAATAGTTTAGAAAAACATTTCATATCCAGACTGGTTAGATAGCTTAATGACCTGGAACTCGTCCTTGCTCAGTCTACTATAGGATCCCCTATATGTCTCCCCACAGCCCATACCTCCTTCCTAACTAGTATGGAATTTGTGTGTACTAAGCCAAACAAAATTCTTCTAGAATTCTTCAACTACCCCTCCAAAAACTGGAAGACTTGTACATCCTCAATCATGTGTGCCCCTAGATTTCTGGACTTCATTAATACACACTCCATGGACCATTTACACAAACTGTGTAGGAGGAAAACCACTGAATAAAACAACAAAAGGCCAGTATATCCAAAATATTTATTGAAGAAACTTTAGCGTTTCAGCAAACAACTGCCTTCAAGGAGTATAAAGTCACACCACACTTTATATATCATTAATAAAAGACCCCCATTAATTAAAGAAATTAAATTAGACTAAATTAAAAATTTCTAATTACATTTAACATTCAGACCAGTGGGGTCAGTGTTCTATACTTCAAAATAAAAACAGTTTCTTTATAAAGTAAGTTTCTTTTTGTAGCCAAACTTTCATCATATAAAATAATTTGCTTTAAAGTAGTTACCTCTTAAAATGTCAGGATTACTGCCGTGACATAATTAAAAATGCATAGCCAACGAACTTGTAACTTTTTCATCCTTAATATCCCTGACATGTTCCTGCAATCTGACCTTAAACAGGCTCCTCCTTTCTCCTATGTAAAACAGACCGCAGGGACACTTCAGGGTATAAGTAATACCTTCCGTGCTGCAGCAATATTTTCCACTTGGTTAAAAAAACGTTTCATTAATCTTATCAAAACGTCTAACAATATATATTTACAACTGGACCATCCCTCACACCGAGGATGTACCCTTTAGTGTAGGTTCCCTATGTAAATAGTTCAACGGTCTCATAAATTTGCTATGTACAATAATATTCTTAATTGTCCCACCTTTCCTATATGAAACCATAAGAGTTGTACACAAACTTTTATTAAACTCCTTAAATTTGAGTAAATAGTTAGGGAGGGAGGGAGTGAGGGTGGCCTAATGGTTAAGGTCTTTGCCTTACAAACTTAAGGTGCCTTACAAACATAAGGTGCAGGGTTTGAGTCTCACAAGGGATAATTGGCTAGGCTTAAAATGACTCACAAGGGCAGTTAGCCTAGTACTAATCTATGAACCTCTGAACCTAGTTCCAGAAATATTTAACAATATTAAGTTGATCACTAAAAACATCATAAATAGTAACTGTATATATTTTTCTATGGTCACTTCTCCCTCCCCTGCAAGTTTACTGTATTCAGGTCTTACTCTGTCTTGACTTTACATTTGTGTTTCACATTTAAGTCTTGCCCGTGAATTCATAATAATCTCTTTATCATAACACCTATTTAAAAACATATTTATTGATGTTATGTAGTCCTATCTCGCCGTAATTCTTGCTGGATAGGTTCGGAGCTGATATTCGGCTCTGACTCGGCCAATACTAAAACTCGAGAGCTTTTACTGGCTCGAGGCTAGCCCCTATCCCATGGTGCCTCACAGCAATTCCCCAGATCTCATTTGCCGCGAAAGCTTCGAGGTTGTGCCTTACTGGCTCATTGGCTAAGTATAACTTTATTTACTAAATGTAGTCTTTTTTCCTGATCTTATCTATCCTTTACATACTTTAATAATATTGTCTCTTGTGTGATTGTTTGTTTTGAGTTTCTGACCCCTATTCTTCCCCAAGAACTGTATGGCCCATTTGAGTTAGAGGGCCGTAGTGCCCATTTTAGTTAGAGGGCCTTTCCTCCCTGTGCGTCTGTTAATAAAAAAAAAAGAAAAGTTATATACTTCTTTCTTCTGTACTGTCTTTTTGTCTGTAGTTAGTACTTAGTATTGCTGTTCTTGTTGTTTATCTAGCTAGTCTATACCTTGTAGCCGGAATATCTAAAGATAAGGATAGAGAGCATAAGGATCATCGCCCTTCGAGGTTTAAGAAGTGTGATAGATGCTCTCAGAAAATGTCTCTTACAGACAGTCACACCAGTTGCGTGTACTGTCTAGGTGAAGCAAATTTGCAGGAGCCCTGCACTTTCTGCCATGTGTTTAGCACCAGAATCTTAAATGAGAAGAAGAGAAAACTTATTGATAGGGGTCTTATGACCAGTTCCTTCCATGAATATCTGGAACTCGGTCAGGCAGCTCCTAAATCTTCTAAGAGAAAATCTTCGGCCCCAGCTTCCGAGCCGACAAAAAAGACCAAAGCATCGGAGCCAAGAAGTTCCAGCTCCAATTCAGCTTCGTCCATATCAGAGCCATCGGTCTCCTCAGTGCTGAGGCAATCTACTGTACCGAAAATTTTACCAGACATTGATGTTGTGTCACCCACCTTGAGATCTCCTATTTTGGAGAGGAGGAGATCTCCTTCTGTCTCCACCAGATCCTCCAGGACTCTATCAGATGAGGATATTGAGTGGGTGGTGAAGAGGTTGCTTTCCGATCCAGCTCTGGCAAAAAAATTGGCCCCTCAGGACCCAAAGGCTTCAGAGCCGACCCCCTTACCTGCCACTGTTCCTCCTCTGACTGCTTCGCTTTTGGAGCCTATTACTTCAGGTTCTTCTCTCTTGGACCCATCTGCTCCGGGTATTCAACCTGCTTCCTCGGAGCCAATTGCTCTATCCTCGATGGCTCAGTCTGGAGCCGAGGGATCTGGGAGTCAATGCCCTTGAGTCAACTCCAAGGGGGACAGTCACCCTGATTTCTCGTCGGAACCGACCCTCCCTCTCGGAGCCTCGGCTCGACTCAGCTCGGCTCCCACTTCTGCTTTGGAGCCATTCCGCCTTGCTAGGAGATGACCATTCATCTCCTTGGAGCGGAGGTCTTCTTCGGAGTGAGGGGGAAAGGCTTTCAAAGCTATAGAGCAGGCTTTGTCCTCTGCTAAAGCCATACCTTTCGAACCTGTCCCACCAGCAGCAGGCAACAACCTCTTCTCCCCTGCCACCTCCACAGCATAGGGAACCAGAGGCCCAAGTAGCCCCCATTGGAGGTGCCCCCTCTTCTGAGACCTCCCCAAATTATCCCACAGGAGAGCTTCCTCGAAAGAGGCTGTGTAAGAAGAAGCATGTTGACTCACCTGAATCTGTCATGTCAGACACTGATTTAGAGGAATCAGAAGGGTCCCCTAGATCCCCCTCTGAGGATGTCTCCTTTTCTGGCATTCTAGAAATCCTTAGACAGAGGGGTGACTGGAAGACCTCTAACCCTACTGAGGATGAATCAGTGTATCTTGAGGCCTTTGGTTCCTGACCATCCACCTCCTGGGTGACACCACCTTATGACCAACTCTTAGGGGTCATATCGCAGAAAGCCTGGACCTCCCCAGACTCAGTGGAGCCCGTCCCGAGGAGGCCAAATAAGTTTATGACAGCACCTGTGGACAAGACTTTTCTTAGTAAAGGAATTCCTGTTGATGGTTGCAGCAGCCACCAAGAAGGAGTTATCTGAAAGATCTTCTAATATCCATCCTCCTAACAAGGAGTCCAGGATGATGGATAGGTATGGGAAGTGTACCTTTTCTTCAGCGGCATTTACATTAAGATTGCTGAATTACCTTACCCATTTTACTCATCTTCATAGGGATCTCCTGAAAGAATTAGGAGATATCCTCCAGAGTTCAGTAGCTCCAGGTATTCCATGGATAAGGTTTATAAGCAGCTCTCCACCCTTACATCCATAGCTAACTCTTCCAAGAGGCTGATATCATACATAGCAGATGGAGCGAGTAGGGCAGCCGCAGCAGGAATATCCCTCAGGAGACATTCTTGGATGCGTCTTTGTAATTTCACGGAGTCCTTCAAGTCTTCCTTCACTAATGTCCCCTTTGATGGTTCATCGCTTTGTGGACCCCAAGTGAAAGAGACTTTGACTAGGTGCTAGCAGGAAGGGAAAACCTTATCTGCCGTTAAAGTCCTTTTCTCCCTCCCGTCTAGACCCTATCCCAAGGGTAAAATGTGGTTCCGTAAATCCCAAAAAGGTTTCCCTGAGGCACAAGGTCAACCCTCCCCCAGAGGCAGAGGGGGAGGATATAATGGAAGACGCCGCCCTCGCAGCAGAGGAGGTCCCCAGCATCAGGGAGACAGAAAAACTTTCTCTGATCATTCCTTCCATCGCCCCTGAGGGGTTGCCCGACTGTCCGTCTCTGGAGGCAGTCGGGGGTTGTCTATCACTGTACCCAAGAGCCTGGCTAACCATCTCACAAGATTGTTGGGTACACACCGTAATATCCAGAGGTTACTTTATCCCCTTTGTTTCCGAACCCCGAACAAACTGGTCTCTACCAGACGTACCACCCATCCAACTAGACCGTGCAACATCAGAGGTCATCTCATTGCTGCAAAAAAGAGTCATCCAAGAAGTCCCCGCAGAGCAAGTAGGATCTGGAACTTACTCTCAATTATTTTTAGTTCCGAAAAAGACAGGGGACTGGAGATCAATCCTAGATCTCAGCAGGCTCAACAAGTATGTAAAGAAATCGAAGTTCTGAATGGTCACTCTGCAGTCGCTATTTCCCTTTATCGGGAAAGACAATTGGATGTGCTCAATCGATCTCCAGGACGCGTATTACCACATCAAAATGGACAGGTGCTCCAGGAGACACGCTTCCGGCTGGGAGCCAGTCATTTTCCGTTCAGTACACTGCCCTTTGGCTTCACTACAGCCCCCAGAGTGTTCACCAAATGCATGGCAGTTGTTATGGCTCACCTGAGACGTCAAGGATTCCAGGTGTTTTCCATACCTAGACGACTGGCTACTCACTGCTACCACCAAGCATCAACTTATCGGAACCAGGGATGAGACTTTGTTCTTGTGCGCCAGTCTAGGCATCACTGTCAACCTAAAAAAGTCATCCTTTGCAGCACATTGTATACTTAGGCTCAGAAATAGACACAACCACCATGTCAGCAAGACTAAAAACAGAAAGAGTAGAGTCTCTACGCAGTCAAGTCAGATCCTTGCTAAACAAACAAAAAGTTCAGGCCAGAGTAATCCTTCAAGTCCTAAGGACTATGGCTTCCTCCATCCTATTAGTTCCTCTTGCTCATCTGCACATGAGGATACTTCAGTGGCTGTTATTTGCCCAATGGTCGATGCAAGACCTTCCATTGTCTCACCAGATTTTTATAACAAACACCTGCAAGAAGGATCTGACATGGTGGTTGCGCACAGAACAACTTCTCCTAGATCATCCACTTGTTCCTCCCCAAGAGAAAGCAGTTTTGACCACGGACGCTTCCCAGATTGGGGAGGGGCATTATCTGGGAATGACGGTCCAAGGTACTTGGCAGAACCATGAGAATCACTTGCACATCAGTGTTCTGGAGATGAGAGCAGAGCTGTATGCATTGCAAGCACTTCACAGCTCCCTTCCCACCGGGACAGTTGCGATACAGTCAGACAACATGTCTGTCGTGTGGTACATAAACAACCAAGGGGGAACCAAATCTTACCTGCTTTGCCGAGAGGCCTTAAGAGTTTGGAAATGGGCGATGGATACTCAGCGCTTGCTGATAGCAACGCACATCCTGGGGAAATCCAGCGTAATAGCAGACAAACTCAGCCGAGCAATTCTCATGCCTCACAAGTGGTCCCTGAACCTAAAAGTTGCAAAAGAGATCTTTCACAGATGGGGCCAGCCTTGCTGCGACCTATTCGCCACTCACCTGAACACCAAATGCAGCAGCTACTTAGCCCTCATTCCCCATCTGGGGATGTCACCCAAGGATGCTCTAGTTCTTGATTGGCCCCGGGACTTCTTTATGCCTTTCCACCTTTTCCTCTCACCCTGAAGGTAATACAGAAAGCAAAACAGTTGAGGAGTTCCCTGATCCTCATTGCTCCTTACTGGTCTCGACAAGTTTGGTTTCCCTTCCTGTGGCCCTACTTTTTGGAGGAACCATGGATTCTGGAACCATCTCCAGACCTCCTGATTCATCAATCGGGACAGTTCCACCCCACCATCCACACCCTCAAATTGACAGCATGGCTGCTCCAGTTCCACTAATAGCCAGGTGTATTCCCCTATCCCCTTCTGTCACATTTTAATTTTATCCCATAAACCTTCCACTAAGAAACTATACGCCAGCAAATGGAAAAGGTTTTCGATTTGGGCTACAAACCAGAGCTTAGACCCATATATGGCTCCTGTAGAATCTATCCTATCCTTCCTTGCGTCAGTTTTTCATGAAGTAGCTACAGCCACTACAGTTAGAGTTCAGTTAGCTGCCATTTCCAATTTCCATTTTGGCTTCATGGGAAATCCAATCTTGCAACACTCCTTGTGTAAAACCTTCTTAAAAGGAGTTTTTCTTCTTAGGCCTCCAATCAAACAGCCATTAGAACCGTGGGACGTAAACTTAGTCCTCTCATCTTTGATGTCTGCACCCTTTGAGCCATCCCCTTCAGACCTAAAATTGTTGTTGTGGAAAATACTATTCTTAGTAGCCATAACATCTGCTAGGAGAGTCTCAGAACTGCAAGCTCTTACTATTTGACCTCCTTACATTATTTTTTACAAGGATAGTCTCTCACTCAGGACAAAAACCCTTCCTTTCTTCCCAAGGTATGTTCAGAGCACAGTCTGAATACTACTATTGAGCTACCTGTGTTTTTTCCAAACCACTCTAATGAATCTGAGTATAGACTACACCAGTTTAGACGTTCACAGAATTCTCAGATTTTATTTATACAGGACTAAAGAATTCAGAAAATCAGATCAATTATTTATTTCCTTTTCTGACAAGAAGAAGGGATTGCCTTTTTCAAGGTTACTCCTTCAAAATGGCTTTCAGATTGCATTTCCTTTGCTTATCAATCAGCTGGAAAACAATTACCTGTCAAAGTCAAAGGCCATTCTACTAGAGCTGTATCTACTTCATATGCCTTTAGATCTAGGCTCCCAATTGACAGTATTTGCGCAGCAGCTACTTGGGCAAGACCACATACTTTTGTCATTCATTACAAATTGGATTTGGCCTCCTGGGACAGGTCTTCCTTTGGGTCCACTGTGCTGAATCTTCGCTTGAGCCACCCGGGATACAGGTGCTAGGGACGCTGTCCCATCCAGCATGAATTACGGCGAGATAGGACTACATAACATAAAGAAGTTATGTACTTATCATAACGTTCCATGTTTGTAGTCCATCTCGCCTACATTCTTGCATCCCTCCCTCCAACCCCCTTCCTGTTTCTGGAGGATCTGGTGGACTATAATGGTGCTGTCTGACCTGGTTCTCATTTGTTGTCCACCTGGCATGGATTATATTTCTAAATCCTTTGTCTGTATATATGCAGCTCTGATATTTCTTACCTGATAGGTACTTATTGCTTTCTTGCAAACTAGATCTGGGGAATTGCTGTGAGGCACCATGAGATAGGGGCTAGTCTTGAGCCAGTAAAAGCTCTCGTGCTTTAGTATCGGCCGAGTCGGAGACGAATATCAGCTCTGAACCCATCCAGCAAGAATGTAGGAGAGATGGACTACAAACATGGAACATTATGGTAAGTACACAACTTCTTTTTTTTGTCAGTTTCTGCTTCTAGTTCACTTTTTACATTACATAATCTGTAAATACGTAACATTTCACCATAAGGGAGTGCTTTAGGTAAATGGGGATGGTGACAATTTCTCCCATGCAAAAAATAGTTACTGTCTTCAAATTTCCGATGGACTGTAGTTCTTATTCTACCATCTATTGATCCTTGCAGCTGAATATCTAAAAACACTACTGAAACACCATATTGAAGTCTATCAAACTTTAAATTAAATCTGTTATCTAAATGTATAAAAGATTTTACTAGGTCAAACCCCCCTTTACACTACCAACATGCTTGGTAACTTCTATGCTGTCCTCCATTTCTTATTTCCAAACTGTAGCTCAGTTTTGTTTTTTCCCACCCATAGTTATTGAGCACTAGCACGCTTTTTTATTAAATTCAGTTTCAATTTTAATTTGATTCTGTTTTAAGGGACGTACACACATATTGACTATAAATAACATTAAACATGTTTATTACTTTGTACCAACTCTTCCTTGAAGCAAAAAACAGTTTTTTATTCAAGTCCCCACAAGTTTTTTATAATGTGGGCATAGCTTCCTTTCCACTCATTTTTAGAAAAAGCATGTCCATACAGTTAACATTTAATCGGACTCGCTAACTCCTACGAATAACTCCACCCATTCTATTCATGTCCACAATCCAGCCTAACACTCCACTTCATGCACAAATAGCCCCTCCCCTCACCCTAACGCACCACCATTCAAACATTAGAACTAAAAGCCCCCAGACATATCCCCATTATGCCCCAATCATTTTCACACATACCCCCATGAGTATATTATCCACCATTGTCAACGGTCCACCAATTACAATTTATCCACTCTTCGATCCCTCCCACTGCTCACCGCTTTAACATACCCATACATACATGTCACCACATATCCCCAAGACCATGTATTACTCCGTAACCATTGGCCAGCATTTTTCAAAATTTAAACCCAGGGACCATAGACATTTTCTCCCTCCATTTTACCCCCACCCCCAATTCATCTATCTATATGCCCACCCACTCCAGCTCGTTTTTCGTACCTCCATTTGATTTTATACTTTTATATAGTTTATATGTTATTTTATATGAAGCACAAGTTTATTCCATTATTAGTGAAATGGAAGCAACCCAAAATAGGTTGCAAATGTACTTTTAAAATTATGTAGCACTAAAACCAGAATTGTATAAAACCCACATAAAATGAACAATGTTTATTAAAGGTTAGATTTATGCGCTCACCTAGCACGATACTGAATTAAAAGAAATGAACAAACTGAAACACTTTTTTCTTTGAAGCTGTAGAAAAATGTGCAAGTTTATAGTTTTTTGTTGAAGCCTTAGAGGAATATTGTACAAGTTTTTTCGTGTTATTTGTTTTTATCCAAAATTCACGAGTCCTGATACCACACAGGTTACAAGGCTAGCATTATTGGAATCCGTTCCAGTATACTTCATTTGCGTTTAAACTCAAATATAAGCTATAAAAGCTGTTTTTTCACTGAGCTCTCCCCTATTACTTTCTCATTCTGTGAGAGAAGACAATCTCTAACCTGCAGTATAGAATCCTGCGTAGCCGCATGTCACTCTAACCTTTCCTTCCAGCGTTACTTATTCCATTACTGTGGCTCCATTGGCGATTTCCTCTAGTATATTCCAGCCTTCTTTTGTCTATTTTTCTTTACTATATCCCTACTTGCAGCCTGTTTTGGCTTAGTCCATAGAATACTATCTGTTGCCTTATAAATATAATATTCTGTATGGTTGTTAGTAGTCTCCTTAGACTTGTATCCCAAGTTCTAGTCTTTCTTTATGCCCCCCCCCCCCCCCAATTTTGGTTTATAGTCTTGTGTTTGAATTAGATATATGAGCCTTAACTAAGTTACATTAAAATTTTCCTAAACCACGTTGGGGAGAATCAACTTATGCCACTTAATTCTTGCCCTCTCTCCTTCCCTGCCCAAATAAATGCATTCAACTCTTTTTTTTAATTGTACTCCAACAACTTTTCCTCTGGTTGATAAAAGTATACTTAACCTGGATGTAAGAGTTAAGGAACTAAAAACATTTTCACTGCTTCTGTCTTACTATCCATATCCATAATCTAGAGCTTCCAGTTTCTCGGCTTTTGTATTATCTTGTAGTTGGTCTCTTCCCACAGATGCCAAAACAGAATTTCTTTTTAATCCATATGCCAAGATACTTCATCTAATTGTGTTCCCATTGTTCTGGGTATTGCTGAACCAATGTGTGCATGGATAAGTAGTTTACTGTTATAGCTTTTGTTTTATCTTCATTGATATTATATACAAACAAATGCTTAAAACCATTTCAAAATAATCCACGACAATAAAGTGTCCTTTTTCTGGATTTGTTAAGTACAAAATAACATCATTTGCAAGTAAAGCTAACCTTTCTTGATTACCACACCAGTTGTATCCTTGGATTTGTGAATCTTTTTTTACTTTGCTAATGGCTCTAAATATAAAGCAAATAAAGGGTAAAGAGGACATTCCTGCCCAGTTCCTTTACTCAGACATCTTGCCAGAGATGAGTATTAGCACCCAAACTGGAGGCACTCCTGATCTGCAGAACAAGAAAGGTACAAGATACTATGCAACTGAGGGAAGGGGTAGATTGGGGCTGAAAGTGTAGAGTTGACTACTTCCTGTGACAGCGAGTCCTATGGTTGAAGTGGGCCAACAAATGTCATTAATACCTGTCATATTAAGTACGCAACTTTCATTTTCACTGCTTAAAAGAATATTGTCTGAGTTTTTGTTGGTTAGCAAAGAATGCAAAGTTAATCCGCGGTGGTGGTGCTGCGGTAGCGTTGTCACCTCACAGTAAGACGCTGTCCGGTTCGATTCTTAGCTAGAGCATCTTCTTCGTGGAGACATGCGTACCTTCATTGAAGGTTATGCGTCAGGGCTGGTAACTCGGCACGTAAAAATCAACTACAAATCATTAGCAGACCGGAGTTCCACTGTGGCGACCCCTAACCGGGAAAAGCCAAAAGACACAACAAAAAGCAAAGAATGCAAAGTTGAGGTGTACTTGTTCAAGTTGTCTGCTCAGTTTCAGAACAGTTTTTAACACAGATTAGTAATCTCTCAGTTTAAGGTGAACTAAGTGTTTATAGTAAAATAAAATGGGTTATGAATTAATGCTGCTAAGATTAACAGCAGTGTTTAAGACCTAGAGCAGCAGCATTGCGCAGCTGAAAAACATAAAGCATGTGCTACTACTAAATGTTTGTTTTAGTCAGTATGGTCTAAAGGAATTTCTAAAATGTGTCTAAGTGGAAGCCCTTCTGTCAAGAAATGTTCAGATTAAGAAGTTTTGTTTGAAAAAAGAAAACATCATTTTCACGGTCTTTTCATATTATTCCAGTAGTTTATCATTATAGTCTAACATCATGTACTTGATTTACATAGAATACTGCACACACATGCTGAAATTACTTTCGGGTTGTAAGAGTGTTAAAATGTTTAGCTATAGGCAATGTCCCTTCTCAGAGGTTATTATTGTCCATTGTCCATAAGGACACATCCCCAAAAAACTTTTCTTCAAATAAAAAACAATTTTAGTTTTAAATGTCTCAGTATCATTCACCTGTCTTAATTCCT